>NC_053027.1:511329982-511355191 GCF_003073215.2 Triticum urartu | reverse complement strand
TGGCCCAAAAGGGGCAAGCACAAGCGAGGAGTCCCGAGGCATCAGGAAAAGGTTTCCATATCGGCGCAACAAGACCAAGACCAGCAGACGGCAAGACGGAGGTCATCATGGAGCCTAAGACGGCGTCACCACCAGAGCCTTTGGCAGGCGAAGACCACTTTTGTCAGGATAGCTTGTACTAGCTGTCTCCCTTTGAATTTGGCCGTTGTGAGATCCCTTCCCGCTCAATATTTGGGAAGAGGACCAGGGCCTCTATAAATAGGGCTAGCCACCACCGTAGCTAGATCAAGTCATTAGGGGACAAACTCGTCTCATCAAAGGATCTGGGCTGATTCCGACTCTCAACCACACAAGCACACCAAGCACAAGAACACCTCTCCTGGCGAGGCTGTTCTTCCCTTGTACTATTCATCCTCAGCGCAAGTGGCAATCCACCACACCACACTGGAATAGGGTATTACACCACAACAGTGGCCCGAACCAGTATAAATCTTGTGTCTCGTGTTCTTTGGGTTCGTCGAGCTAGGCTGTGAGATCGTAGAGTGCGTGAGCTAGAGAGGGGGAGAGATCTTCATGCGCACCCCAGAGTTCGAACCTCAAGGGTTTTGCCGGAACCCGAAATCCGACATTTGGCGCGCCAGGTAGGGGTGCGCCGAAGCTTTCCTCTTCGTCGATCCGCGCTTCACCGCTTTTCCAAGTTCATGGCCGCGCTCGCCGGGCCCGCGCTGAGCGCCGGACCACTCTCGCCACCCGTGTCGCTCAGACTGCCCCTGTCGGTGGACCTCCCCGCTGTTATCCGTCACCCGCCGCCAACGCCGCCGCCGGCCCGACGGCAAACGAGCAGCAAGCCTCTTCACTTCACCCCTTTGTGCGGCGAGATGGTCGCACCGCCACCCCGTTGCTGACTCCGGTCGTCTCATCGTCTCACGCTCGCCGCGCCCCCATGGACACGTAGGCCGCGCTGCTCATGGTACGTGAGCTCCTGCGTTACTGCCCGGTCGACGACCTCTACGAGGACTGGTTGGACCGCATCGCCGAGCTCGTCAGCATCGCGGGGGGCTCTCCAGCGCCATCCCTCTCGCTGCCTTGCTCGCCCCCGGCTGCGGGCGATGTGGCTCACGGAGTGCCTCCACCCCCTCAGCACCAAGATGGCGCCCTCGCGCCGAGGCATGCGGCTCAGGGAACGCCTCAGCCTCCCCTGCGTCAAGACGGCGTCCTCGCTCCAAGATGCACGACCCAACGATGTGATCCTCCGCGCCATGTGCTCGCGCACGAAGAAAGAACTTGCCAGGAGGTTCCTCGTCCGCAAGAAGATGCTCCACCGCTTCCAGCACCACCGCGTCAGGATCTCTTGCTGCGGTAGGGCCATGTGCCACTTGCCGTGGCGGCACAGGGACACCAAGGTCAAGCTCCACCTCTACGATGGGCCCCCGTGGCCCACGGCGGGCTGCCGTGCCTTCACTCCTGAGTTGCGTAGCGTCGTCTAGCCGGGTAAGTTCAAGCCGGATCTGCCTCCTCGCTACGACGGCACCCCCGACCCTGCGGAGTTTCTGCAGCTCTACGAGTTGAGCATCGAGGCGGCCAACGGCGACGAATAGTTCATGGCGAACTGGTTTCCCATGGCTCTCAAGGACGGCGCCCACTCACGGCTCCTGAACCTGCCCCCATGCTCGATTTCCTCCTGGGATGAGATGCGCAGCCACTTCATCGCCAACTTCCAGGGCACTTGCGATCGCCCCCGGTCGCGGGTGACCTGCGCCGCATCAAGCAACAACCAGGTGAAACCCTGCAGAAATACATCCAGTGCTTCAACAGCGCACGTATCAAGATCCCCAAGGTGACGGACGATAACCCACAAGTATAGGGGATCGCAATAGTTTCTGAGGGTAGAGTATGAAAGTGCGTTATATCGACTAGAGGGGGGGTGAATAGGCGATTTTTATGAAATTCTTCACTGAGGAATTTGCCGGTGAGGAAATTCCTTAGCGAAGAACTACTAGCAGCGGAATAAGTACTCAAAAGTAAACATAACAGAATACAAGCATAGTCATCATGATGAAATGAAGACAAGCACAGAGTACAGGAAGCGTAATCACAGGATAACATAGGATGAAGACAAACAGACTGAAGAAAATAAACTGAGGAAATTGAGAAAGTCTTCAGTCAAAGTTTCAAACACAGATATGAACAAGGCACACAACAGTTATGAGGAAATGAAAGAGTGAGAAATAGAACCAGTAAGCTTGGTGAAGACAATGATTTGGTTAGACCAGTTCCCACTGCTATTCAGTTGTACGTCTGGTTGGAGCGCTGAGTATTAAACTCGAGGACACACAGTCCCGGAACACCCAGTCAAGACACTTAGTCCAAGACACCCAGTCCTCACCGTATTCTCCTTGAAACTAGGTCACACAGACCTCGTCCACTCGTGTTAAGTCTCAGCGACTTCCAAACCTTCACAAAAACTTGGTCACTCGGCGATCCACAATTCCTCTTGGATGCTCTAGACCATGACGCCTAACCGTCTGGAAGAAGCACAGTCTTCAAAGGTAACAAGCGTCGGATCCACTCAGGATCAATCTCTTCAGTGATGCTCAATCACTTGGGGTTTGTGGGTGTTTGGGTTTTGGGTTTTTGGTTTTTCCTCACTTGATGATTTTCGCTCAAAATCCTCGGAGGATGGGTTGCTCTCAAATGACAAGTGTCAGTTTCTCTCGGAGCAGCCAACCAGCTAGTGGTTGTAGGGGGCGGCTATTTATAGCCTAGGGAGCAGCCCGACATGATAAGACATAAATGCCCTACAATGATATGACCGTTAGGTGGATAGATATTTTGGGACAGCTGGCGCATAGCACAGCAACAGTCAGAATTTTGAGTAGCAAAATCCTCAGGGCTATCATGTTCCTCACTGTGTAGGCAATCCGCATTGGCGAATTCCTAACTCCTCAGTCAGGACAAATTCCTCAGAGACCAGAAGAAATTCTTCTCTGTCACTGAAGAAATTGACTGAACTGTATGAGATTTCCAATGGATTCACTCGAAGGGATTGGTGGATGTAGGATTTTGAGTTGAGCATCACATGGAAATTTTTCCTTAGTATTTCCTCGACCCCCTTTAACAGTATGGTGTTTCCTATGACTCAAGAAAGAGAAAATGAAACTACGAAAACAAAAGTCTTCTCGCTTCATGTTTCTCGAAAGAATACCAAGTCTTCAAGGTCACACCAATTTCTTCACTTTCAAAGTCTTCAGAATACCAAAATCTTCAGTCAAAGATATTCATTTTTAGGGGTCGACTTTTCCTGTAAATATCAAACTCCTCATAGACTTATAGACCTGTGTACACTCACACATGCATTAGTCCCTTAACCTATAAGTCTTCAATACACCAAAATCACTAAGGGGCACTAGATGCACTTACAATCTCCCCCTTTTTGGTGATTGATGACAATATAGGTTAAGTTTTCAACGGGGATAAACATATGAAGTGTAACTACTGATATTGAGGAATTTGATTGCAAGATATAGAAGAACTCCCCCTGAAGATGTGCATAGTGAGGAATTTGCTTTTGAAGCAATGCACACTTGAAGAGTTGAATCATGGAGATCTCCCCCTATATCTTGTAATTCATACACGCATTTAACATATAATATGAAGAATTTGAAATGCATGATGAAATATGGTGCCTGATGAAATTCAGCATGCGTGCAATAATATTAACGAGGAATAAGCATGCAGAATAGTGCATCAAAAGTATCAAAGCACCATCGGGTTTAAGATTACAACTCGATCCAATAAAGTTTCAGAAGAACGAGAGTTGTAATTAGCAAAAAATGCCCATATAGTAGACCCGCTTGAAGACTAACTCATATTTCTCCCCCTTTGTCATCGAATGACCAAAAGGATCAAAAATGAGGACTAACGCCCCTGAATATAATCATGTGGATGAAGGAGCGCCAGCATTGTTGGAGTCGTTGGGTGATGTAGGGCCTACCACAGTGTCGTCCAAATCTTCATGTTCATCAGTGTCGCGCGATGAAGAATATGAGCTGGCCACCAGAGAAGGAACCTTGACCTTCTTGAATTTCTTCGGTGGAGGTGCAGACCTGTCAAAATCTTCATTAAGACCCATACTCTTCAGATCTTCTTCACCATACAGATGTGACAGGATTGCCCAGGTGCGACCGAAGACTTGATGGAGGTAGTAGTGGTTTTTCTTCACTGCATTGTGTGTGGCAGTCATGTTGTGAAGAAGTGAACCAAACTGACGCTTAACCCATTTGTGATTTCGATCCACCTTCTGGTGAAGACTAAGCAGAAGTTCACGGTCAGTCATCACGCGCGGAGCAGTGGCTTGAGGAGTGGACTTGGGTGCATTGGCAGAGTCATGTGTGGCAGAGTCATCATTGGTGGAATAAGATGCAGCTTTGCGAAACTGACCATCCAATGGACGAATGCTTCATCTATTACAGCTGGTGCCTTGCCCTTTCCATCAACTGAGGAATATGTCTGCTTGAGGACTTCAATTGGGGGCAAGTAGCTGAGGTGATTCTGGAAATCAGCTTTGTAGTTGAGTGAAGACCTTGTCCTGAGGAATCTCATGATCCAAGGTGCATAAGGCTTCAGCTCAAACGGAGACAGTGCAACATTGGCCATAGTCCTCATGAAGAAATCGTGATAATTGACAGGAATGCCATGAACGATGTTGAATACCAGATTCTTCATGATGCCAACAATTTCCTCATCAGATGAGTCGTGGCCTTTGATAGGACTGATTGTCCTCGTAAGAATACGATAGACAGTTCTGGGCACGTACAACAATTCCTTCACGAGGAATTTGGTTCTTGGTGCTTGACCTGGCTTCAAAGGTTTCATCAGCACCTGCATGCAGTGATGTGTGAGCTCAGGTTCACTATAGATGCAGCGAGCTTCTTCAAGGGGAGGATTGAGTGGTAGAGCACGAAGCAATTCAGAGGCTGGTGTAGTGTAGTGAGTGTTTTCAGACATCTAGTCCAGCACCCATGAATTCACATTTTCAGCATCTCCGGTGATGTGCAGTGTTGCATAGAATTGAAGAATCAGTTCTTCATTCCAATCGCAGATGTCAGAGCAAAAGTTGAGCAGTCCAGCATCGTGAAGAACACTCAGGACTGGTGCGAAGCATGGCATAGATTCCATATCCACGTGAGGAATATGCTCATGGTAGAAAATCTTCTCCTTGTTGAACAACACTGAGGAATAGAAATTGGCTTGACTGGCAGTCCAGAAACGCCTCTTCCTAATGCGAGCAGAGTCATATGGGTTGTAATCTTCGAAGAAGACGTGCTCACCGAAGAAATCATCAGCCTTGAACTTTTGCTTGCGTGAGAATGGATCCTTTGGCTTCGGCAGAGGAGTGTCAGTGAGTTGCATCACGACCTCAGGAATCTCAATCGCAGGTTCTTCAGGCTGAGGAATTTCTGGTTCCTCCTCAGTGGCAGTCTGCGTAGTTGGTTGTTCAGCAGCAGCAGTTTCTTCAGCGCTAGTGGCTGGAATTTCCTCATGGACAGATGCAGTGGGATGAGTTTCTTCAGAGCCCATGTGAACAGTTTGTGTGGGGGACTGAGGAATTTGCTGTAGAGGGGTGAACATTGGAGAGTTTGGATGCTGACTTTCCCAGAATTCATCACTGATTACGGGTGTGGAGCAGCCAATGTCCACATCTTCATCTTCCATTTCTTCAACGCCAGCCTCTTCAGCTGTGAACTGAGGCACAGGCGAGGAGATGATAGGTGTTGAAGGGATCGCATCCACTTCAATTTCTTCATCCAATGGTTCAGACGAAGCAGCAGAAGGAGTTTCTTCATCAGATCCGCTGGGGATCACATATTCTTCATCAAAAGGAACAAGGTCCTTTGATGGCCTGGTTGAGATGGGAACAACATCAATCGGATTGCAAATGACTTGTCATAGGCTTCATTTTCTTCGGAGCTGAAGAATCTGAAGCAGCTGATGCTTTCCTTTTCTTCACTGCAGCACGCTCTGCAGCCTTGGTCTTCTTCACATCTGATGCAGATGGAAGGATTGGAGTTGAAGTTGGTGCAGGAGCAGCTGAGGAATCTGGTTGATTTTCTTCAGGCACAACTGATGCAGTTGCCCTGAGTTCTTCAGTTTCTTCAGGCACACCACTAGTGGGTGCCCTGGCAATTTCTTCAGCGGCTGGAATGCAGTCATCAGCCCTGGAACTCACATTATCTTCAGCAGCCTGATTGTCATCAGCGGTGCTGGCATTTTCTTCAGTAGGCTGAGCAGATGCTTCAGCCTGAGGAATTTCCTGTTGCGTTGGGGCTGCAACATTGGAAGTGAAGTTATCCGCAAGTTTCACAAAACGAACCTTGGCTCCAAGCCAATCAGCGCGATATGCGTCAAAGTCATCACTGAGTTTCTTAATCTCAGTCTGAATAGTGACAAGTTCTTTAGTTGTCATAGAGATAACGTTTTTCTTCAGATAGCGCTCTTTCTTGTACTACGCTTTCTTGATCTGCCTGGCCTTCTCAAATTTCCACTTTTCTTCTTGAATGAAGTGGGTTAGCATGTGACTCTGGCCAGGAGTCAGCTTGAAGTCAGGCAAGGGAGTGTTGGGGTCCTTGTGCCAATCATCAATATAGTCTAGGATCAGCTTGGGATCCAAAAGTAGTGGCACCTCTGATCCTTTGGCTCTAGCGGCCCTGACTTGCCTGTCTCTGATGATTTCTGCAAGTTCATCATCATCAGCTTTGTCTTCATCAGACGGCACTTGGAAAGCAACTTGCTTCTTTTGAGGACTTGGGCATGGACCTCGTCCAGCAGTGGCCTTTGTCTTGAGCAGTGAGGGGCCAGCTGAAGAACTTGGTGCAGCTGAGAATTAGCTGAGACACCTGAGGCAATGGAGATGCCGGCAGTCCTTTGGCACGACGCGAGATGCACAGGTGCTGAGGATTTGGTCAGAACAGCTGAAGGCTTTGGCGGAGGAGCTGAGGACTTTGGAGGAACAGGAGCAGCATGAGGAATTGGCCGTGAGGGCTTTGATGATTCTGGCCGTGAGGGCATTGCTGAGGAAGAACTTGGCTTGCGCGCAGGCTTCTTTGACATAGCCTTCTTTGGCTTGACAGCAAGGACCTCAGCAGAGGCAGCAGCAGCAGCAGAGTCTTCGTTGAATTTCCTCACTGCTTCTTTGGCTTGCTTAGCCAACTTGCCTTGGCGCTTGGCCCATTCATCAGGATAGTCCTTACCGCTCTTGAGGCTGGTGGGATCAGCGATCTGGCCAGATGCCAATGGTGCTCTTGGGCATGGAGGATTGAGTTCGAATTTCTTCATATACTTAGGAGTGACATATCGGTACTCCCTCCATTCTCTTGCCCATCTCCTCTCTATCTTCTGAATGCGCACTTTGCGCTCATTCTTGGTTTCCTCAGTAGGTGTGCAGTACCCAACATATATGTCATCAGGGATTTCAAACGCTATATTTACCTCAGGCCTCTTTCCCCCTTTCTGTGGCCTTTTACCATCAGCCATTTTCTTCAGTTGAGGAATTTGAACAATCGAATTCTCTGAAGAAGTATGCAACTTTTCTTCGAGGAACGCTGCAAATGAGTTAAGTTGATGAGAACCTAGTGATTCAGCAGCTGACATGTGTACCTGTGAACAGAGTATAGTTGCGAGGAACTTGGAGAGGTCATATGCGTTCTTAGAAGGTTTTTCAAAATGAACAGGTTTGAGGAATTTGACCATATGAGTCTTGAAGATTTTCACTAAGCGTTCTTTGTCTTAGGTTCCAGAGTTGTATAGATCGAAGATCCACACAATTGAGGAATCTTGAAGAAAAATGATGCTTAGAGAAATGAATCAAGAACGGATGACTTGTGAGGTGTTCAGTGTGTGAAGATATGAAGAAAACCACTTTTGAAGATTTTGTAGATAATCATTCGAATCAACGAGGGCAGTAAAAGTAACTTTTAATTACCCTGGACGAAGAACATGACGAACTGGAGTGAGGAGATGTGAAGTTCGTCTGTGCAGATCTTCCACACCCTAACTTGGCAGAGGAAGACGGCTACGGCGGCGGCGGAGTGAAGATGTCCGCGGTCGGCGCGAGTACATCGGCGACGAGGTCGAGGCAGTGAAGCTCTTCCTCACCGGCGGCGATGAAGTAGCGACGGCGCTAGGGTTTGAGAAGCTCGAGCTGGAGAGAGAGAGGTCGAGCGGAGTAAAAGAAGTGAGGAAGGGAAGGAGGGGTATTTATAGCCACAGTGAAAAAACTGCTCGCCCGAAGAAATTGGACGAACGTGCCCCTGACCCTTCTCATTCGCATGACATGTGTCACCCACGTAGTGAGAGGTGGAGATCGTGTTAGATCATGGGTGAGTGGATAAGTGTATCGTGGGATGCGGAACGGTTTGAGCGGCAAAACCGAAAATTTCGATAAGATAGGTTTTAAAGTTCCGTTCGCAATTTCTTCAGCTGACAAGGACATAGTGAAGATTTTGAACGAGTTTCAAGTAGAACGCACATGAAGAATTTGTGAACAGATTGGGTTGAGTATAGCATAGAGGGGAAGGGTCCGATCACATTCACTTAGCAGAAAACAAACTTGAAGAAATAGCAATAAGTGAATGCTGTAGAGGACATAAACTCATATATATATATAGCCAATGAAGAAAAATGACGGAACCAGTGAAGACTATGCAAAGTTGAAGAATATGAATAATTTGAGGAATTTTAACTTTTGGTGGTGGCGTGACCCACCGTATAAGAATGATGATTACAGACACCGCGTACAATTATCGTAGGGTTCTGAGAATCAAATTCTTCGTTAATTTCTTCACACTAAGAGTGTTATTCTTCATTGATTGAAGAAAAACGTTTCTTCATGTGTTGCACATCTAAGTCATCAATTTTGCATAAGTGTTAGGATGAGTGTCCTTTTCAAAGAACATTCGAAGATTCTAGGATATTTAGCTCACACCACAACTTGCTAAATCTCTTCTCATCCAAGGGCTTTGTGAAGATATCGGCTAGCTGTTCTTCAGTCTTCACATGCTCAATAGAAATGTCGCCCTTCAACACCTGATCACGAAGAAAATGATGATGAATCTGAATGTGCTTTGTCTTCGAGTGCTGAACTGGGTTGTGAGCAATCTTGATGGCACTCTCATTGTCACAGAAGAGAGGCACATTCTTCATGTTGACGCCGTAGTCCTTGAGAGTTTGCTTCATCCATAGCAATTGGGCACAGCAAGAACCAGCGGCAATGTACTCAGCTTCAGCAGTAGATAGTGATACGCAGTTCTGTTTCTTCGAGGACCAACAGACCAAAGATCGTCCGAGGAAATGACATGTACCAGATGTTGACTTGCGATCCACACGATCACCAACATAGTCAGAGTCAGAATATCCAACAAGATCAAAAGCCGAGCCCTTGGGGTACCATAATTCAAGTGTTGGTGTGTGAGCAAGATATCGAAGAATATGCTTCACAGCCTTATGGTGTGATTCCTTCGGTGTAGCTTGAAATCGGGCACACATGCAAACACTAAGCATTATATCTGGCCTAGATGCACATAAGTATAATAAGGAACCTATCATGGAGTGGTATACCTTATGATCGAAGTCAATATCATTTTCATCAGTGCACAGATGGCCATTTGTGGGCATAGGAATTTTGACGCCTTTGCAATCTTGCATGCCGAATTTCCCCAGTACATCCTTGAGGTATTTCTCCTGAGATATGAATATGCCATTGTGTTGTTGACGAATTTGATGAGCTAAGAAGAATTTCAACTCTCCCATCCTAGACATTTGATATTCTTCACTCATCATATAGGCAAATTCATCACTATAACGTTGGTCAGTACAGCCAAAGATAATATCATCAACATATACTTGGCACACAAACAATTCACCATCATAAGATTTAGTGAAAAGAGTAGGATCGAGTGAACCGGGTTTGAAGCCTTTCTTCACGAAGAGTTCCTTCAAAGTATCATACCAAGCCCGTGGGGCCTGCTTGAGGCCATAGAGGGCCTTGTTGAGTCTGAAGACTTTGTCAGGATTCTTTGGATCTTCAAAACCTAGGGGTTGAGCAACATATACTTCTTCCTCAAGCTTACCATTGAGGAATGCACTTTTCACATCCATTTGATATAAAGTGATATCATGATGGTTAGCATAAGCAAGTAATATGCGAATAGCCTCAAGTCTAGCAATAGGTGCAAAAGTTTCATCGAAATCAATTCCTTCAACCTGTGTGTAGCCTTGAGCTACAAGTCGTGCCTTATTCCTCAACACAAGGCCATTTTCATCTTGCTTGTTGCGGTAGATCCACTTTGTGCCGATGATATTGTGCTTGGGAGGATCTGGACGTTTGACCAGTTCCCAGACATTGTTAAGCTCGAACTGATGTAATTCCTCTTGCATGGCCTGAATCCACTCTGGCTCCAGAAATGCTTCATCTACCTTAGTGGGCTCTGTAATAGAGACAAAATCATACTGCCCACAAAAGTTAGACAAATGTGAAGCTTTTGAGCGTGTGAGAGGACCTGGCGCTTTGATGTCATTGATGATCTTTTCAACTTGCACTTCTTTTGCAATGCGAGGATGAGCTGGTTGTCGTTGAAGAATTTGATCAGCGTTTTCTTCAGCGCCATTTTCTTCAGCATTTTCTTCGGGTGCAGTAGCTCAACGTTCTTCATGTTCTAGAATGAATTCTTCAGCAGATTCTTCAGTAGGAATGACATCCTCAGTAGCCTTGAACTTGATAGTTTCCTCAGGTGCTGGTTCATCTATCATAGTAGGTAGGTGCTCTCTTTGCGAGCCATTAGTTTCATCGAACCGCACATCTACAGTTTCAACAACTTTGTGAAGAACGTTGTTGAAGACTCTGTAGGTGTGCGAGTCCTTTCCGTAACCAAGCATAAAACCATCATGTGCTTTCGGTGCAAATTTTGAGTTGTGATGAGGATCTCTAATCCAACATTTAGCACCGAAGACTTTGAAATAACTTACATTGGGTTTCTTATCAGTGAGGAGTTCATAGGCAGTCTTTTTGAAGAATTTGTGAAGATATACTCTGTTGATGATGTGGCATGCAGTATCAATTGCCTCAGTCCAGAAATGACGAGGCGTTTTGTATTCATCAAGCATAGTGCGAGCCATCTCAGCAAGAGTCCTATTCTTGCGCTCTACGACGCCGTTCTGCTGAGGAGTGTAAGGAGCAGATAACTCATGAGTAATACCAAGTTCATCAAGATAGTCATCGAGACCAGAATTCTTGAACTCAGTGCCATTGTCACTTCTGATGTGCTTGATCTTCACACCAAAGTTGGTTGAAGCCCTCGAGGAAAATCATTTGAAGACTTCCTGCACTTCATGTTTGTAAGTAACAAGGTGTACCCATGTGTAGCGAGAATAATCATCAACAATAACAAAGCCATATTGAGATGCTTCATTTGAAATAGCAGAATAATGATTATGACCAAAGAGATCCATGTGAAGCAATTCAAATGGGCGAGTGGTGGTCATGATAGTCTTCGCTGGATGCTTGGCCTTGGTCATCTTCCCAGCTTCACAGGCTCCACATAGGTGATCCTTGAGGAATTTGACATTCTCGATGCCGATGACATGCTTCTTCTTCGCAAGCGTGTGCAAATTGCTCATGCCTGCATGACCAAGTCGTCGATGCCAGAGCCAGCCTTCTGAAGCTTTCGCAAGTAAGCGCACGGCTGGTTGTGGTCCTGTAGAGAAATCAACAATATACAGGTCTCCTCTCCTAAAGCCTTCGAAGACTTTGGAATTGTCAGCTTCCATAACCACAACACAACGGTACTTGCCAAAGACAACAACCATATCAAGATCACAAAGCATTGAGACAGACCTAAGGTTGTATCCTAAGGACTCAACAAGCATGACTTTGTCCATGTGTCGATCCTTTGTAATCGCAACCTTATCTAGACCCAATACCTGACTTTTGCCTTTGTCAGCAAAGATGATATGCTTCAGATGCGACGGAGATAATGGAGCATCCATCAATAGATTCTTGTCACCAGTCATGTGGTTTGTACATCCACTATCGAGGACCCACTCAGTGGCTTTGGGTTCATCATCCTGCAGATGAATTAGTGCAGCTTACAAACTCATATACTTCATCAGTGAAGAATATGACATCAATTCATCAGATCAATTTCATCAAGTAAGAGAACTGATAAAGCAATATGAGGACGTGAGAAATGAAAGTTCATTTCTTCATGATTAGCCTGCGTCCTATTAGGCATGCTCAGGTCTCCAGCAAATTCTTCAGACGATTACGTGCGTCTGGAGACCTGACCCTGCAGAAGAGATTAGTTCTTTTTCTTCACCACCCACATCTGAAGGGGTGGCAAAGAGTTCATCATTCTGCGAGCTCCATACAAGAAGGATGGCATAGAAGCCAGTCCATTTCGTTTCACATAAGAGGGGTTAGAGTAAGCATAAGAGTATGCAGAGAAATTCTTTGAGGACTTATGGACATAATGATTTGAAGAATAATGCATATATCCATAATCCTTTAATCTTCCCTGCGAAAATGACGGGTTAGCACGATGATGTTCATATGAGGACTTTGCTCCATATGAGGAATTTGGTCCATATGAAGAATTTGATCTGGGGTTCCTATTCTTCACAGGTGGCGTCATGATGACATTCACCTGAAGATTTTCAAGACATCTTTTGGGAACCCAGATTTTCTTCATAGGGGAGCCGTTCCTGCAGTTAGTGCCAACATATCTAGCAAATACTTCACCATTCTGATTTTTGAATAGCTTATAGTTGGAGTCAATTGACTCATCATCAGAATGAGGAGATTCACATGCAAATCCAGATAAGTTAGATGGATCAACTGGAGGTCCCTTTGCAGCAACCCATGTAGTTTTGGGGTACTGCTCAGGCTTCCAATATGTACCATCAGCATTGAGTTTCCTCTCAAAGGCGATACCCTCTTTCCTAGGGTTCCTGTTGAGGATCTGCTTTTTAAGCACATCACAAAGAGCCTGATGCCCTTTGAGGCTTTTGTACATGCGCGTGTCAATGTACAATTCCTTCAATGCACTATCATCAGTGACATAGCAAATGTCAGATATTTCTCTTGAAACAAATAAAAAATAAAACATGCTAAAAAATCTTCAACAAGACTAAAAAATATGACAAACAACAGACCTGATATGAAAAAGACCACAAACTATAACAAAAAACTTAAAAAAACCTAAGAAGACTAGTTGATTTTAACTGAACAATAGCATAAATAAACTTTAACAAAATAAAATTAATACAAAGAAACAAAGCATTTTTGTAACAACTCTACCACAAAACGCTGAAAACTCAACTAAAAACATAACCTAAAAAAAATACCTATAACATGTAAAAAATTTAAAAAAACAATTAAACAAATCCAAAAAACTGGGAAAAAAAACTCCGAAAACATGCAACGAAACATCTAAACATCAATTTTTAGAATTGAAATTATAAACAAATACTACCTGAAACTAACCAACTATAAAAAAAACAATGAAATTTTTACACAAGAACATCAAAAAATGTAAAAACATAAATACCAAACCAAAAAAATACAAATCACTACCTGCTTCTACAAAGAAATTTACACTTACAACTGCTAAAATATCCTACCCATCAAAATTTTTACTTCCCCATTCACGAAACACCCACTATAAAAACACTATAAACAAAACATTTAAACACCACAACAACGCTAAATACTAAAACAAAGAAAACAAAATAAACTAATAAACTTACAAAAATTGAACTATAAACTGTTATCTCAAGACCCTACCCCCCAACTAAAAAAAATAAACAACAATTTTTTGAATACCCCAAAAACCAAAAAAACTAAAATACTTACAACTTCATTTTTTTAAATATAAAAAAAAATTTCTAAAAAATAAAAAATATTTTTTGCACATCACAAAGAGTCTGATGCCCTTTGAGGCTTTTGTACATGCCTGTCATGTACAATTCCTTCAGCCCTGCATCGTCAGTGATACTAGCAATGTCCTCAGATGAGGAATTAGTGATAGCAGAGGCATGTGAAGAATTTGAAACATTAGCAGCATTTGAACATTCAGGTGAAGAATTAGCAGATTCACGTTCAATGCACTTCAAGCATGGAGGAACAAATTCTTCCTGAGAAGCGCTGATTTGTTGAGCAAGTAATGAATCGCGCTCCTTCTGAAGATCTTCATAACTCACTCTTAGCTTCTCAAGGTCTTGCTTTCTTTGAAGAAATTCATAAGAAAGCTTCTCATGATCCGATAAGAGAGTGTTATGATGACTTTGAAGTTTGTCAAGCTTGGACTGAAGTCTCTGAAGATTTTCAGTCAAAGTTTCAGTGCGATCCATTTCTTCACCCAACATATCATCACTTTTATTTAGCATGTTTTGAACCTTTTCTAAAGCCCTTTGTTGTTTTATAGCAATTTCTTTAGCTGGGTTTTAGTTTTTAAAGTTTAGTGAAAGTGCGTTATATCGACTAGAGGGGGGGTGAATAGGCGATTTTTATGAAATTCTTCACTGAGGAATTTGCTAGTGAGGAAATTCCTTAGCGAAGAACTACTAGCAGCGAATAAGTACTCAAAAGTAAACACAACAGAATACAAGCATAGTCATCATGATGAAATGAAGACAGGCACAGAGTACAGGAAGCGTAATCACAGGATAACTCAGGATGAAGACAAACAGACTGAAGAAATTGAACTGAGGAAATTGAGAAAGTCTTCAGTCAAAGTCTTCAAACACAGATATGAACAAACATACAACACAGTTATGAGGAAATGAAAGAGTTGAGGAAATAAAACCAGTAAGCTCGGTGAAGACAATGATTTGGTAGACCAGTTCCAACTCCTGTCTCAGTTGTACATCTGGTTGGAGCGGCTGAGTATTTAAACTCGAGGACACAAAGTCCCGGACACCCAGTCAAGGACACTTAGTCCAAGACACCCAGTCCTCACCATATTCTCTTTGAACTAAGGTCACACAGACCTCGTCCAATCACTTGTGGTAAGTCTTCAGGCGACTTCCAAACCTTCACAAACTTGGTCACTCAGCGATCCACTATTCCTCTTGGATGCTCTAGACCATGACGCCTAACCGTCTAGAAGAAGCACAATCTTCAAAGGTAACAAGCGTCGGATCCACTCAGGATCAATCTCTTCAGTGATGCTCAATCACTTGGGGTTTGTAGGTGTTTGGGTTTTTGGTTTTTCCTCACTCGATGATTTTCGCTCAAAGTCCTCGGAGGATGGGTTGCTCTCAAATGACAAGTGTCAGTTTCTCTCGGAGCAGCCAACCAGCTAGTGGTTGTAGGGGGCGGCTATTTATAGCCTAGGGAGCAGCCCGACATGATAAGACATAAATGCCCTTCAATGATATGACCGTTAGGTGGATAGATATTTTGGGACAGCTGGCGCATAGCACAACAACGGTCGGAATTTTGAGTAGCAAAATCCTCAGGGCTATCATGTTCCTCACTGTGTAGGTAATCCGCACTGGCGAATTCCTAACTCCTCAGTCAGGACAAATTCCTCAGAGACCAGAAGAACTTCGTCTCTGTCACTGAAGAAATTAACTGAACTGTATGAGATTTCCAATGGCTTCACTCGAAGGGATTGGTAGGTGTAGGATTTGAGTTGAGCATCACATGGAAATTTTTCCTTAGTATTTCCTCGACCCCCTTTAACAGTACGGTGTTTCCTATGACTCAAGAAAGAGAAAAACAAAACTATGAAAACGAAATTCTTCAAGCTTCATATTTCTCGCATGAATATCAAGTCTTCACGGACACACCAATTTCTTCACTTTCAAAGTCTTCATGAAAGTCTTCAGAAATACCAAAATCTTCAGTCGAAGATATTCATTTTTAGGGGTCGACTTTTCCTGTAAATATCAAACTCCTCATAGATTATATAGACCTGTGTACACTCACACGCATTAGTCCCTTAACCTATAAGTCTTCAATACACCAAAATCACTAAGGGGCACTAGATGCATTACAATCTCCCCCTTTTTGGTGATTGATGACAATATAGGTTAAGTTTTCAACGGGGATAAACATATGAAGTGTAAATACTGATATTGAGGAATTTGATTGCAAGATATAGAAGAACTCCCCTGAAGATGTGCATAGTGAGGAATTTGCTTTTGAAGCAATGCACACTTGAAGAGTTGAATCATGGAGATCTCCCCCTATATCTTGTAATTCACACACACATTTAACATATAATATGAAGAATTTGAAATGCATGATGAAATATGGTGCCTGATGAAATTCAGCATGCGTGCAATAATATTAACGAGGAATAAGCATGCAGAATAGTGCATCAAGAGTATCAGAGCACAGTGCATCAAAAGTATCAGAGCACCATCGGGTTTAAGATTACAACTCGATCCAATAAAGTTTCAGAAGAACGAGAGTTGTAACTTAGCAAAAAAACGCCCATATAGTAGACCCGCTTGAAGACTAACTCATATTTCTCCCCCTTTGTCATCGAATGACCAAAAGGATCGAAAATGAGGACTAACGCCCCTGAAGATAATCATGTTGATGAAGGAGCGCCAGCGTTGTTGGGGTCGTTGTTGATGTAGGGCCTGCCGCAGTGTCGTCCAAATCTTCATGTTCATCAGTGTCGCGCGATGAAGAATATGAGCTGGCCACCAGAGAAGGAACCTTGACCTTCTTGAATTTCTTCGGTGGAGGTGCAGACCAGTCAAAATCTTCATTAAGACCCATGTTCTTCAGATCTTCTTCACCATACAGATGTGACAGGATTGCCCAGGTGCGACCGAAGACTTGATGGAGGTAGTAGTGGTTTTTCTTCACTGCATTGTGTGTGGCAGTCATGTTGTGAAGAAGTGAACCAAACTGACGCTTAACCCATTTGTGATTTCGATCCACCTTCTGGTGAAGACTAAGCAGAAGTTCACGGTCAGTCATCACGCGCGGAGCAGTGGCTTGAGGAGTGGACTTAGGTGCATTGGCAGAGTCATGTGTGGCAGAGTCATCATTGGTGGAATAAGATGCAGCTTTGCGAAACTGACCATCCAATGGACGAATGCCTTCATCAATTACAGCTGGTGCCTTGCCCTTTCCATCAACTGAGGAATATGTCTGCTTGAGGACTTCAATTGGGGGCAAGTAGCTAGATGATTCTGGAAATCAGCTTTGTAGTTGAGTGAAGACCTTGTCCTGAGGAATCTCATGATCCAAGGTGCATAAGGCTTCAGCTCAAACGGAGACAGTGCAACATTGGCCATAGTCCTCATGAAGAAATCGTGATAATTGACAGGAATGCCATGAACGATGTTGAATACCAGATTCTTCATGATGCCAACAATTTCCTCATCAGATGAGTCGTGGCCTTTGATAGGACTGATTGTCCTCGTAAGAATACGATAGACAGTTCTGGGCACGTACAACAATTCCTTCACGAGGAATTTGGTTCTTGGTGCTTGACCTGGCTTCAAAGGTTTCATCAGCACCTGCATGTAATGATGTGTGAGCTCAGGTTCACTGTAGATGCAGCGAGCTTCTTCAAGGGGAGGACTGAGTGGTAGAGCACGAAGCAATTCAGAGGCTGGTGCAGTGTAGTGAGTGTTTTCAGACATCCAGTCCAGCACCCATGAATTCACATCTTCAGCATCTCCGGTGATGTGCAGCGTTGCATAGAATTGAAGAATCAGTTCTTCATTCCAATCGCAGATGTCAGAGCAAAAGTTGAGCAGCCCAGCGTCGTGAAGAACACTGAGGACTGGTGCGAAGCACGACAGAGATTCCATATCCACGTGAGGAATATGCTCATGGTAGAAAATCTTCTCCTTGTTGAACAACACTGAGGAATAGAAATTGGCTTGACTAGCAGTCCAGAAATGCCTCTTCCTAATGCGAGCAGAGTCATATGGGTTGTAATCTTCGAAGAATACGTGCTCGCCGAAGAAATCATCAGCCTTGAACTTTTGCTTGCGTGAGAATGGATCCTTTGGCTTCAGCAGAGGAGTGTCAGTGAGTTGCATCACGACCTTCAGGAATCTCAATCGCAGGTTCTTCAGGCTGAGGAATTTCTGGTTCCTCCTCAGTGGCAGTCTGCATCGTTGGTTGTTCAGCAGCAGCAGTTTCTTCAGCGCTAGTGGCTGGAATTTCCTCATGGACAGATGCAGTGGGATGAGTTTCTTCAGAGCCCATGTGAACAGTTTGTGTGGGGGACTGAGGAATTTGCTGTAGAGGGGTGAACATTGGAGAGTTTGGATGCTGACTTTCCCAGAATTCATCACTGATTACGGGTGTGGAGCAGCCAATGTCCACATCTTCATCTTCCATTTCTTCAACGCCAGCCTCTTCAGCTGTGAACTGAGGCATAGGCGAGGAGATGATAGGTGTTGAAGGGATCGCATCCACTTCAATTTCTTCATCCAATGGTTCAGACAGAGGCAGCAGAATGAGTTTCTTCATCAGATCCGCTGGGGATCACATATTCTTCATCAAAAGGAACAAGGTCCTTTGATGGCCTGGTTGAGATGGGAACAACATCAATCGGATGTGCAAATGAACTTGTCATAGGCTTCATTTTCTTCGGAGCTGAAGAATCTGAAAGCAACTGATGCTTTCCTTTTCTTCACTGCAGCACGCTCTGCAGCCTTGGTCTTCTTCACATCTGATGCAGATGGAAGGATTGGAGTTGAAGTTGGTGCAGGAGCAGCTGAGGAATCTGGTTGATTTTCTTCAGGCACAACTGATGCAGTTGCCCTGATTTCTTCAGTTTCTTCAGGCGCACCACAAGTGGATGCCCTGGCAATTTCTTCAGCGGCTGGAGGTGCAGTCATCAGCCCTGGAACTCACATTTTCTTCAGCAGCCTGATTTTCATCAGCGGTGCTGGCATGTTCTTCAGTCGGCTGAGCAGATGCTTCAGCCTGAGGAATTTCCTGTTGCGTTGGGGCAGCAACATTTGAAGTGAACTGTTCAGTTATCTTTACAAATCTAACTTTGGCTCCTTGCCAATCAGCATAGTAGGCTTTGAAGTCATCGCTGAGGGTTTTGATTTCAGATTGGATTTTTACAAGTTCATCAGTTGTCATAGTGACAACGTTGTTCTTCAGAAATTTCTCCTTGTACTGCTTTCTTGATCTGCCTGGTGTAACACCCTCGATGCGACTATAGCTCCCACATGTCGAGGCACGACTTAGAGACATAATCGCATTGAAGGCATATGTCGCAAGTTAGGAAATCTTCACAACATCCCAAGTAATAAAAATAAAAGGGGAGATATCATAGTTGGCTTACACTCGCCACGTCAATCAAGTACATAAATAACATTACATCATCCATACACTCAAGGCCCGACTATGGCGCCAAAATAAAAGAGAACCCAACATGCGACACGGTCCCAATCACCCCCAACTGGGCACCACTACTGATCGTCGGGAAAGGAAACATAGTATCGTTGAGAGTCTTCGTCAAACTCCCACTTGAGCTCATACGCGTCTTCTGGAGCGGAATCATCAGGCCCTGCATCTGATATAATAGTAATCTGTGAGCCACAGGGACTCAGCAATCTCGCACCCTCGCGATCAAGACTATTTAAGCTTATAGGTGTGGCAAGGTAAAATATGAGTGGAGCTGCAGCAAGCGACTAGCATGTATGGTGGCTAACTTATTCGCAAAGGAGAGCGAGAAGAGGAGGCAAAAGCGCGAGCGAGAAACTAGAGAGCAACCTGCGCAAACATTACTCCAACACCGTGTCCACTTCCCGGACTCCGCCGAGAAGAGGCCATCACGGTAACACACTCAGTTGATTCATTTTAATTAATTAAGGTTCAAGTTATCTACAACCGGACATTAACAAATTCCCATCTGCCCATAACCGCGGGCACGGCTTTCGAAAGTTCAATCCCTGCAGGGGAGTCCCAACTTAGCCCATGACAAGCTCTCACGGTCAACGAAGGAATAGACCTCCTCCCAAGACGTTCCGATCAGACTCGGTATCTCGGTAACTCAAGACACTTCGACAGGTTAAAACAAGACCAGCAACACCGCCCGAATGTGCCGACAAATCCTGATAGGAGCTGCACATATCTCTTTCTCAAGGCACACTCAGATTGTCTTAGGTACGTGTAGGCCAGCCCAGAGTTGCCCCTTGTGGCCACCGGTAGCTGACAGGTGGACCAACACTCAGAGGAGCACTGGCCCGGGGGGGGGGGGGGTTAAAACAAGATGACCCTTGGGCTCCGGTAACCCAAGGGAAAAAGAGGCTAGGTGGCGAATGGTAAAACCAAGGTTGGGCATTGCTGGAAAAGCTTTAATCAAGGCGAACTATCAAGGGGTTCCCATTATAACCCAACCGTGTAAGGAACGCAAAATCCGGGAACATAACACCGATATGACGGAAACTAGGGCGGCAAGAGTGGAACAAAACACTAGGCGAGAGGCCAAACCTTCCACCCTTTACCAAGTATATAGATGCATTAAGATAACAAGGCAATATAATGATATCCCAACAAGTAAATAAAAGATGTTCCAACAAGGAATGGCCTCCAATCTTCACCTGCAACTAGCAACGCTATAAGAGGGGCTGAGCAAAGCGGTAACATAGCCAATCAACGGTTTGCTAGGACAATGGTGGGTTAGAGGTTTGACATGGCAATTTGGGAGGCTTGCAAGCAAGTGGTAGGCATCGTAGCAATGGCATAGCAAAAGAGCGAGCAAACTAGCATAGCAAAGATAGTAGTGATTTCGAGGGTATGATCATCTTGCCTCCACAGTTGTCAGAGTTGACTGGATCCTCAAAAGCAAACTCAACGGGCTCCTCGTTAGCGAACTCGTCTCCCGGATCTACCCAAACAAGACAAACAAGCAACAAGGATACAATCAACCACGTGCAAACTCAAACAACAAGATGCAAAGATGATATGCTATGCGGGATGCGATGCGGGATGCAAAATGCAAGATATGACAGGAAATGCATGAACCTGGCCTCAACATGGAATTCCAAATGTGCCACTGGAAAGATGAGATGAAATCTCTTGAAAACGATATAAAGAACGCCGGAATCGGAGTTACGGTTTGGAAATGGCAAGCGATTCAAAAATGACACTGGTCTGCGATTTACAGCAAGTTGGCATCTAAATGCAACGAAATGAACATGCTACAGCCACCAAACATGTCAACAAAATACATGGCAGGGATGCACACAAGATGCTTAAAAAAAGTCTAGCACTGAGCTACGGCCAAATCATCCATTAACAGGTTTGAACAAGCATGGAAAAAACGCAAATGACAAACAAATCTCAGACTTAGTGAAATTAACACCTGTCTGGAATTTCAGATCATATAGCCCTCTTCGGAGCAACAAAACAACATGCTATGGGACCTGAACATGAAAAATAAAGACATGGCAAGGAGCTACTCAACAAGTTTAACAAAAGGCCCTTAGTGACCTTGAGCCAAAAGGGATCACAAAATATACTAACAAGCACACGAACATAGCAAAAACATAATTAGTTTCCAGACAGTGAAAACTGGGACATGCTGAAACATAACTCACGAAGGCATGTTTACGAGCTCGATGCACTCACTACGGTGCAAGTCATGGAAATACAAGCATACATACCTTAAGAAGGCACAAAATTCAAGCTATACATGGCAAGAACAATGGCATATCATGCACGGAACAACTACAATAACATCGGCAAAATCGCAAACAAGTTGACGATCTGCCCAGATTTGCAACGAAGCAAAAGTAGAGCTCGATTGACTCAAGCTAGGGTGCTCCATAATTGAAAAAAAAGACATGGATGGATAGATCACTACAAGAATAACAAAACTCCCTTACTGATCATCCTCAAAAGAGGCATGGATCACTAGGAAACAACAAGAACATATGGCATCATGAGATGAACAATCCCAGGACTTGGTGAAATCACTAAGTCCCTGAAAACAGAATTAGCAAGTGCACCACTTTGCAAGATTGCACAAGTCACCACACACATCCTAAAAATACATGGGTTGCACCTCTACATAGATGACAAAACCCTTAACAAAACATATGAAGAACTCACGGGCATAGCATGCACACAATAATCATGGCAAAAATGACAAAAGTGCTAAACGGAGTAACAGATCTGACAATTAACTCAAGTAGCCCTCTTCTAACAGCATTTCGGGCATCAAGATGAACTCAAATGAAAATGATGCAGTGCAATGAAATGATGTACTCTCTGAGATGAACATTTTGATATGCTATACGCCCAAATCGGAGCTACAGATGCAAAGTTACGGAGGCTCGAACATGAGCACTTGAACTAAAAATTCTGGGGACTTAGGAAAAAAATCAACCTCCGGATCTGGATCTAGGGTTTGCACGGAAACCGAGGCACGGGCGGCACTGTAGCTGTTCGAGGACCGCCGGAAGAAAAGGAGCCGGGGCGGCCGGAGCTCTCGCTGGAGAGGCTGCCGACGACGAGGAGGCGGGGCGGCAGAGCTTCACGGAGGCGGGGCGGCGGCCGCGGGGCTGCCCGGCGACGAGCTTGGCGGCGGGGGCGGCGAGGCGAGGCGGCGGTCACCGGCCGGTGCGGCGGGGCCGGCAACGGCGCGCGACGGCGCCGGCCACCGGGCGCGGGGACGAGGGAGGCGCGAGGGCGCGGGCCGGGGAGGGCCGGCCGCGGGCCACGGCGGGCTGGCGGTGGAGGCGGCGGGCGCAGCCAACGGGGAGGCGCCACGTGGCGGAGGCGGGCGGTGGCGGACACGTCCGGCCTGAATCGGGACGTGTCCGTCGGCAGAGGAGCAGTTTTAGGGTTTCGGGGAGGACGAAGATCCGAAAACGGAGGGGTGTATATATAGGCCCTAGAGGGGAGCTAGGAGAGTCCAAATGAGGTGCGGTTTTTCGGCACGGCGATCGTGATCGAACGCTCTAGGACATGGAGCAGAGTTTTGATGGGTTTTGGCCAAAATTGGAGAGGGGTGTTTGGGCTGCAACACACACGAGGCCTTTTCGGTCCTCGGGTAACTGTGGAGTATCAAATGAAGTCCAAATGGTACGAAACTTGACAGGCGGGTCTAACCGGTAGTAAACCAAGGCCGCTTGGAAATTCTGGTCCAATCCGGAAAATGTTTAATCCCCACACATGAAGAACTAGAATGACCACCGGAGAGAACGAAGGCGTCGAATGCAAAACGGGACAACGGGGAAAAATGCTCGATGCATGAGACGAACACGTATGCAAATGCAATGCAACATGATGACATTGATATGGGAATGCATGAACAACCGACAAACAACACAACGGAGACAAAGACCCGAACCCGAGAAATAAATAACTTAACACCGGAAAACGACAAGAGTTGGAAGTACAAATAGGAAAGTACATCTCCGGGGTGTTACACCTGCCTTTCTCAAATTTCCACTTTTTCTCTTCTGAATGATGAAGTGGGTCAGCATGTGACTTTGGCGAGGAGTCAGCTTGAAGTCGGGCAAGGGAGTGTTGGGGTCCTTGTGCCAATCATCAATGCAGGCGAGGATCAGCTTGGGATCCAAAAGCAGCGGCACCTCTGATCCTTTGACTCTAGCGGCCCTGACTTGCCTGTCTCTGATGATTTCTGCAAGTTCATCATCATCCGCTTCGTCTTCATCAGACGGCACTTGGAAAGCGACTTGCTTCTTTTGAGGACTTGGGCGTGGACCTCGTCCAGCAATGGCCTTTGTCTTGAGCAGTGAGGGGCCAGCTGAGGAACTTGGTGCAGCTAAGGAACTAGCTGAGACACCTGAGGCAATGGAGATGGCGGCAGTCCTTTGGCATGAAGCGAGATGCACAGGTGCTGAGGATTTGGTCAGAACAGCTGAAGGCTTTGGCGGAGGAGCTGAGGACTTTGGAGGAATAGGAGCAGCATGAGGAATTGGCCGTGAGGGCTTTGATGATTCTCGCCGTGAGGGCATTGCCGAGGAAGCACTTGGCTTGTGCGTAGGCTTCTTTGACATAGCCTTCTTTGGCTTGACAGCAAGGACAGCAGAGGCAGCGAGCAGAGTCTTCATTGAAATTTCCTCACTGCTTCTCTGGCTTGCTTAGCCAACTGGCCTTGGCGCTTGGCCCATTCATCAGGATAGTCCTCACCTGCTTGAGGCTGGTGGGATCAGCAATTTGGCCAGGTGCCAATGGAGCTCTTGGGCATGGAGGATTGAGTGCGAATTTCTTCATATACTTAGGAGTGACATATCTGTACTCCCTCCATTCTCTTGCCCATCTCCTCTCTATCTTCTGAATGCGCACTTTGCGCTCATTCTTGGTTTCCTCAGTAGGTGTGCAGTACCCAGCATATATGTCATCAGGGATCTCAAACGCTGTATTTACCTCAGGCCTCTTTCCTCCCTTCTGTGGCCTTTTACCATCAGCCATTTTCTTCAGTTGAGGAATTTGAACAATCGAATTCTCTGAAGAAGTATGCAACTTTTCTTCGAGGAACGCTGCAAATGAGTTAAGTTGATGAGAACCTAGTGATTCAGCAGCTGACATGTGTACCTGTGAACAGAGTATAGTTGCGAGGAATTTGGAGAGGTCATATGCGTTCTCAGAAGGTTTTTCAAAATGAACAAGTTTGAGGAATTTGACCAGATGAGTCTTGAAGATTTTCACTAAGCGTTCTTTGTCTTAGGTTCCAGAGTTGTATAGATCGAAGATCCACACAATTGAGGAATCTTGAAGAAAAATGATGCTTAGAGAAACGAATCAAGAACAGATGACTTGTGAGGTGTTTAGTGTGTGAAGATATGAAGAAAAACACCTTTGAAGATTTTGTAGATAATCATTCGAATCAACGAGGGCAGTAAAAGTAACTTTTATTTACCCTGGATGAAGAACACGACGAACTGGAGTGAGGAGATGTGAAGTTCGTCTGTGCAGATCTTCCACGCCCTAACTTGGCGGAGGAAGACGGCTACGGCGGCGGCGGAGTGAAGATGTCCGCGGTCGGCGCGAGTACGTCGGCGACGAGGTCGAGGCAGTGAAGCTCTTCCTCACCGGCGGCGATGAAGTAGCGGCGGCGCTAGGGTTTGAGAAGCTCGAGCTGGAGAGAGAGGTCGAGCGGAGTAAAAGAAGTGAGGAAGGGAAGGAGGGGTATTTATAGCCACGGTGAAAAACTGCTCGCCCGAAGAAATTGGACGAACGTG
>NC_053027.1:511301523-511328982 GCF_003073215.2 Triticum urartu | reverse complement strand
GATCGCCTCTCGCTGAGTCTGATGTAATTCCTCTTGCATAGCTTGAATCCACTCAGGCTCCAGAAATGCTTCATCTACCTTAGTGGGCTCTGTGATAGAGACGAAAAGCAAAGTGCCCACAAAAGTTAGATAAATGTGAAGCTCTTGAGCGTGTGAGAGGACCTGGAATGTTGATGTCGCTGATGATTTTCTCAATTTGCACTTCATTTGCAACGCGAGGATGAGCGGGTTGTCGTTGAGGAATTTGATCAGTCATTTTCTTCAGCACCATTTTCCTCAGGTGCATCAGCATGACGTTCTTCATGTTCTGGAATGACTTCTTCAGCAGATTCTTCGGTAGGAATGACATCCTCAGTAGCCTTGAACTTAATAGATTCCTCAGGAGGTATTTCATCTGTCACAGGAGGTAGGTGCTCTCTTTGCGAGCCATTAGTCTCATCGAACCGCACATCTACAGTTTCAACAACCTTGTGGTGATAGGTGTTGAAGACTCTGTAGGTGTGCGAGTCCTTACCATAACGAGCATAAAACCTTCATGTGCTTTCGGTGCAAATTTAGAATTGTGATGAGGATCTCTAATCCATTTAGCACCGAAGACTTTGAAATAACTCACATTGGGTTTCTTGTCAGTGAGGAGTTCATATGCAGTCTTCTTGAAGAATTTGTGAAGATATACCCTGTTGATGATGTGGCACGCAGTATCAATTGCCTCAGGCCAAAAGCGAGGAGGCGTCTTGTACTCATCAAGCATAGTGCGGGCCATCTCAACAAGAGTCCTGTTCTTGCGCTCCACGACGCCATTTTGCTGAGGAGTATAAGGAGCAGATAACTCATGAGTAATACCAAGTTCATCAAGATAGTCATCAAGACCAGTGTTCTTGAACTCAGTTCCATTATCACTTCTGATGTGCTTGATTCTTCACACCAAAGTTGGTTGAAGCCCTCGAGGAAAATCATTTGAAGACTTCCTGCACTTCAGTTTTGTAAGTGATGATATGCACCCATGTATATCGAGAATAATCATCAACAATGACAAAGCCATAAAGATGCAGCATTAAATGTGGCATAGTGAGTAGGGCCAAAGAGATCCATGTGAAGCAATTCAAATGGTCGAGTAGTAGTCATGATAGTCTTTGGATGCTTGGCCTTGGTCATCTTTCCAGCTTCACAGGCTCCACACAAATGGTCCTTGAGGAATTTGACCCTCGATGCCAATGACATGCTTCTTCTTCGCGAGCGTGTGCAGATTCCTCATGCCAGCATGACCAAGTCGTCGATGCCATAGCCAGCCTTCTGAAGCTTTTGCAAGTAGACATGTAGCAGGTTGTGGTCCTGTAGAGAAATCAACAATATACAAATCTCCTCTCCTAAAGCCTTCGAAGACTTTGGAATTGTCAGCTTCCATGATCACAACACAACGATACTTGCCAAAGACAACAACCATATCAAGATCACAAAGCATTGAGACAGACATGAGGTTGAACCCTAAGGACTCGACAAGCATGACTTTGTCCATGTGTCGATCCTTTGAGATTGCAACCTTACCTAGACCCAATACCTTGCTTTTGCCTTTGTCAGCGTAGGTGATATGCTTCAGATGTGATGGAGATAAAGCAGAGTCCATCAATAAGCTCCTGTCACCAGTCATGTGATTTGTACATCCACTATCGAGGACCCACTCAGTGGCTTTGGGTTGATCATCCTGCAGATGAATTAGTGCAACTTACGAACTCATATACTTCATCAGTGAAGAATATGGTATCAATTTCATCAAGCAATAGAACAGATAAAGCAGTATGAGGACGTGAGAAATGAAAATTCATTTCTTCATGATTAGCTTGCGTCCTTTCAAGCATATTCAGGTCTCCAGCAAATTCTTCAGACGATTAAGTTCGTCTGGAGACCTGACCCTGCATAAGAGATTAGTTCTTTTTCTTCACCACCCACATCTGAAGGGGTGGCAAAGAGTTCATCATTCTGCGAGCTCCATAAGAGAAAGGTGGCATAGATGCCAATCCACTTCGTTTCACATAAGAGGGGTTAGGGTAAGCAGAGAAATTCTTCGAGGACTTATGAACATAATGATTTGAAGAATAATGCACATATCCATAATCCTTAGATCTTCCCTGAAACAGACGGGTTAGCACGATGATGTTCATATGAGGACTTTGATCCTTTTGAGGAATTTGATCCATGTGAGGAGTTTGGTCCGTATGAGGACTTGGATCCATATGAAGAATTTGGTCCATATGAAGAATTTGATCTGGGGTTCCTATTCTTCACAGGTGGCGTCATGATGACATTCACCTGAAGATTTTCAAGGCACCTTTTGGGAACCCAGATTTTCTTCATAGGGAGCGTTCCTGCAGTTAGTGCCAACATATCTAGCAAATACTTCACCATTCTGATTTTTGAACAGTTTATAATTGGAGTCAAATGACTCATCAGAAGAATATGAAGATTCACATGTAAAGCCAGATAAAGTAGATGGATCCACTGAAGGTCCCTTTGCAGCAACCCATGAGGTTTTGGGATACTGCTCAGGTTTCCAGTAGGTCCCATCAGCATTGAGTTTCCTCTCAAAGGCAATACCCTCTTTCCTAGGGTTCCTGTTGAGGATCTGCTTTTTAAGCATCCACAAAGAGCCTGATGCCCTTTGAGGCTTTTGTACATGCCTGTCATATACAATTCCTTCAGCCCACATCATCAGTGATACTAGCAATGTCCTCAGATGAGGAATTAGTGATAGCAGAGACAGTTGAAGAATTTGCAACAATGGAAGCATTTGAGCATTTAGGTGAAGAATTAGCAGTTTCACGTTCAATGCACTTCAAACATGGAGGAATAAATTCATCTTGAGTAGCGCTGATCTATTGAGCAAGTAATGAATCATGCTCCTTCTAAAGATCTTCATAACTCACTCTTAACTGCTCAAGATCTTGCTTTTTTGAACAAATTCATAAGAAAGCTTCTCATGATCAGATAGGAGAGTGTTATGATGACCTTGAAGATTGTCAAACTTGGACTGAAGTCTCTGAAGATTTCCAGTCAAAATTTTAGTGCGATCTATTTCCTCGCCCAACATATCATCGCTTTTATCTAGCATGTTTTGAACCTTTTCAAGAGCCTTTTGCAGTTTCACATCAATCTTAGCAAGTTTAGAATAGCTGGGTTTGAGGTTTTCATCAGATTCATCCTCACTAGATTCAGAGGAGGGATATTTTAGTACCTTTGAGCCTTTTTCCATGAAGCAATAGGTGGGAGCGTAGTCCTCATCGCCGTCATCAGTAGTGTTGGGGAGGTCCTTTTCTTCAGAGTTGAAGATGGACTTGCTGACGAACACGGTAGCGAGGGCTAGGCTCGCCACACCAGAGTCTGACTCCTCAGATTGCCCCTCTTCCTCATTTTCCTCAGATTCAACCTCAGAGTCCATTTCCTTGCCAATGAATGCCTGAGCCTTCTTGGAGCTGCTCTTCTTGTGAGACAAGGACCTTGAAGACTTTGATGACGAGGTCTTTGAAGATTTCTTCTTCTTCTTTGAATCATCAGAACTGTAATCCTTGCACTTATTCTTCTTTGATTCCTTTTCCCACTAAGGACAATCTTGAATGTAGTGTCCAGGTTTCTTGCATTTGTGACAGAGTCTCTTCTTGTAATCATGGGATGAGGAATCTGATCTCAAGTCACCACTTCTTGAGGATTTACCAAAGCGACCACATCTTGCGAACTTCTAAAACTTCCTCACGAGCATTGCTAGCTCCTGGCTCAGTTCGTCAGGGTCACCAAGGCTGCGGCCAGAATCTTCACCTTCAGATTCATACATTGCCTTGGCCTTCAGAGCCCGTGATCTACCATAACTTGGTCCATAGAGATCTCTCTTCTCAGCAAGCTGGAACTCATGAGTGTTTAGTCTCTCGAGGATATCAGCGGGATCAAGCGACTTATAGTCTCCACGTTCTTGTATCATTAATGTCAAGGCATCAAATGAGGAATCAAGTGATCTCAACAATTTCTTCACCACCCCATGGTCGGTGATATCAGTGGCACCAAGTGCTTGAAGCTCATTTGAGATGTCAGTGAGGTGATCGAAGGTTTGCTGAACATTTTCATTGTTGAGTCTTTTGAAGCGGTTGAAGAGATTGCGTAGAACGCCAACTCGAGAGTCACGCTGTGTTGAGACTCCCTCATTGACCTTGGACAGCCTGTCCCAGATAAGCTTTGTTGTCTCCAAAGCACTCACTCTGCCATACTACCCTTTGCTCAGATGGCCACATATGATATTCTTTACTTGAGAGTCGAGTTGCTTGAATCTCTTCACATCAGCAACATTGATGGTGGGAGTGACAGAGGGAACACCATTCTCCACAACGTACCAGAGATCGTTATCAATTGCCTCAAGATGCATGCGCATCTTATTCTTCCAGTAGGGGTAGTCCATCCCATCGAAGGTAGGAACCCAGCAGAAACCTTGATCATACCTGCGGTTGACATAACTAAAACTCCAGGCGGTTAAACAAAAAACACATAGAACAAGGGAGTACCTTGCTCTGATACGAATTGAAAGTGCGTTATATCGACTAGAGGGGGGTGAATAGGCAATTTTTATGAATTCTTCACTGAGGAATTTCAGGGTGAGGAAATTCCTGAGTGAAGAACTACTTGCTTGCAGCAGAATAAGTACTCAGAAGTAAACATAACAGTGCATGAGCATGGTCTTCATGATGAAATGAAAACAAGCACAGAGTACAGAGAGCGTAGACATAGGATAACACAAGATAAAGACAAACAGACTGAAGAAATTGAACTGAGGAAATAGAGAAAGTCTTCAGTCAAAGTCTTCAAACAGATATGAACAAGCACACAACACAGAAATGAGGAAATGGAAGGGTTGAGGAAATGGAACCAGGTAGCTTGGTGAAGACAATGATTTGGTAGACCAGTTCCAACTGTTGTGACAGTTGTACGTCTGGTTAGGGCGGCTAGGTATTTAAACCTGAGGACACACAGTCCCGGACACCCAGTCCTGAACACGCAGCTCAGGACACTCAGTCCTCACCGTATTCCCCTTGAGCTAAGGTCACACAGACCTCGCCCAATCACTCGTGGTAAGTCTTCAGGTGACTTCCAAACCTTCACAAGACTTGGTCACTCGGTGATCCACAATTCCTCTTGGATGCTCTAGACCATGACGCCTAACCATCTGGAAGAGATGCACAGTCTTCAAATGGTAACAAGCGTCGGATCCACGCAGGATCAATCTCTTCAGTGATGCTCAATCACTTTGGGGTTTGTAGGTGTTTGGGTTTGGGTTTTCCTCACTTGATGATTTTCACTCAAAGTCCTCGGAGGATGGGATGCTCTCAAATGACAAGTGTCAGTTTCTCTCGGAGCAGCCAACCAGCTAGTGGTTGTAGGGGGCGGCTATTTATAGCCTAGGGAGCAGCCCGACATGATAAGACATAAATGCCCTTCAATGATATGACCGTTAGGTGGGTAGATATTTTGGGACAGCTGGCGCATAGCACAGCAACGGTCGGAATTTTGAGTATCAAATTCCTCAGGGCTATCATGTTCCTCACTGTGTAGGCAATCCGCACTGGCGAATTCCTAACTCTCAGTCAGAACAAATTCCTCAGAGACCAGAAGAACTTCGTCTCTGTCACTGAAGAAATTGAATGAACTGTATGAGATTTCCAATGGCTTCACTCAAAGGGATTGGTAGGTGTAGGATTTGAGTTGAGCATCACTTGGAAATTTTTCCTTAGTATTTCCTCGACCCCCTTTAACAATACGGTGTTTCCTATGACTCAAGAAAGAGAGAATGAAACTACGAAAACAAAAGTCTTCACGCTTCATGTTCCTCGAATGAATACCAAGTCTTCAGGATCACACCAATTTCTTCACTTTCAAAGTCTTCAGAAAGTCTTCAGAAATCCAAAGTATTCAGTCGAAGAACTTCATTTTTAGGGGTCGACTTTATCTGTAAATATCAAACTCCTCATAGACTTATAGACCTGTGTACACTCACAAACGCATCAGTCCCTTAACCTATAAGTCTTCAATACACTAAAATCACTAAGGGGCACTAGATGCACTTACAGTTTACCTTCTGGGAGAGAATTATTTCAAAGGAGAAACTTTGCTATTGAGGCAAGTAGCTACTCTGCTAACTCCTGAAGCTTACGTTATTGTTGTCTCCTTTGATCATCCGACTATGATGTTGCATCATATTCTTGTTATTTGCTTCATCAGCTTCTATGCCATCTGAAGGAGACATGTTGCCTTGGAAATTCATTTATTAATGGAATCAGTGTATTTTGAGAGGATCTCATGTAAAGGCATGAGGGCATTGTCAACTGATATTCCAGTGATCCTATTGTTGATCCAGTCAGATCATATTCTATTCATCTATGTTGGTGTCATGATGACAAACATATTTTACCGGTCACATGTCAGGTATGGGACTGTCTGGGATCTTTGCAAAGAACGACACTTGTTCAAAATTGTGTCGATGATGGATCCGTAGGAGCGATCGACACTAGTAAGTCGAGTGGTCATTTCTTCGGGGATTAAAGAGGTCCGCTCTACTAGCACCTGTGTGGTTCTAGTCGAGACTGTCGATGTTGGAGTACCCCTCTTAAGAGTGTAAAAGTGTGAAATTTCACCCATGTGACTCCCGGGTTGGGAAGCTTGCGGTCATGTGTGATACCAATAATTTCGTGATCCATGTTCATTACATCCATTTATGTGGTTCCTTTATCTATTTCCGATGAAATTGGCTCCAACAATTGTCACATTATTTATCCTCCTTTAAATACAATTGACCCATTGTTACTATATCAACTTCCATAAATTCTACTTTTGTTGAATAGTGAAATATTTGCTTGTTGAGTATGATTTGTCGTACTTACCCTTGCTTTCTCTATTTTTTAGATGTAGTTGTTGATTAACATAAGCACATCAGAAGACGACGTCATACATAATAGACTTGACCATTGGGTGGGAAGCGATTAGATAATATAATGTATTTTTCAGCAATTGTAAATTTAAATTTTTTCTTAAAATGAATACATGAGCTTTTGTGATGCACTGTTGGTTTATGCCTACTCAATCACGCCTTGTGTAACTATAGGCATCAGGTCTATAGGCGTGTGGCAGCTGTCTCCCCTAGGCCTGGTCTCAGGGCGTGATAGTTAAAGTGGTATCAAAGCTTTAAGTTTTAGGTTGCGCTGAGATAAATGGGTAGATTGCAAATAAATTTATAACTAATTGTTGACAAAAAATTCATATTTCCGTAAACTACAAATGTTTATATATTTTTTAGGATCCTAGACTATAATTAGATCTTTTATTAGGGATTTATAAATTGATTCATGCATAGTGTAGTTATTTTGTGTTGTCAATAGAAAATTTAGTAAATTTTACAATGGTTACTTCTAATTAAACTCTAACATGTTCTGTCACAGGATATCTGAACGTTAAAAAAATGATGTATATACAATTTCTAGCTCTTGGTGACCAAATATTTCTTTTGTTGTACACTACAGTTAACTAGATTTAAAAAGTAAAACTCTCTATTTGGTTTGATTGTTGGGATAGTAATTTTATTTCACCAGCTATTTAGAAAATTTAATATTTTTTCATCCTAATTAATTCTTAGACATAATTTAGAACAACTTTCACATGTATAGCTGAAATAGGTGTAAAAAAGAAAAGTTCATAGTATAGTTTTGAATTTCGAGGACGAAATTCTTATAAGGTGGGAAGGATGTAATAACCCATATTTTGGGTAATTATTCAATTTATAGTAATAGATAATCATTTTCTAATGATTTTATTATGCTAATAATTTTTGTTTAATAGTAATTTAGTCGGATGAGAATAAGTGCATGCATTCATCTATGAATGAATTGGTAGAGAAGTAACTATGAGAGAGAAATAGATGAATTGAAATTTGCTTTGACTCTTGTCCAGACAATCAATGAATTAACAAGTGTGTTTGTTTCGGGGTAATTAGATATGGGGAAGGAGAGTTGATGGTTAAGGAGATTAAAAGTTCACTATTTGATTAGAGAGAATGGGAGTTTAAGCGGGAAGGGGAATGGGGATTGAGGAAGCCAATTCCCACTCATTTCCTTCCAAGGGGTACCATGTTAATTCGTGAGTAGAGTTTTATCCCAAGATAACTCCCATCATATACCAAAGAAGGGAACGGGAGTGAAACTCTACTTCCCATGCCTAATCCCTCCATAAACACCCTTGTGAAAACTCCCATTCCCCTGCCCGAGTGGTTACCAAACAGGCTGTAGAAGTAGTATGTGTGCATGCATGTAATAATGGGAAGCACAATGTGGGCTTCATGCTAGATAAAGTTGCTTGTACATGTCATGCACGAGTGAGAAGAAAATATTACAACGGCAGTACATGTAGACAACCATTTCTTAGCACTTAAGGACACATGCTCCTGATCTGGTTTGAGGGCCAAGTTCCCTTTTACCTCACCATAGGGACAATGACCAAGCGTTGGCCGTTGGGTCATTTTAGCTCAGATATTTCTACCGTTCAACCGACGATCGACTCCTATAAATAGGACACTCCTGTAGTTGGCTGGTGCGGCTCCAAACCACATCTCCAAGAGAAAGCAAGAAGTGAGAAGATGAGTGTGTGTGTGTATGAGAGAGAGAGAGAGAGGAGGGATGAAGAATTCATGCCTACACCCATGTTTGGAGGATATTTACAGAGCGTGTAGGTGTTGCTGGAGTAAAGACCAAAGCCATTCAAAGAATATTAGTAATTTGTACGCTTATGGTGTGGTGTGAGTGGGCTGGGGGAGCGGTTACTATTTGGGAGATAGTATTTCAGGAGGATTTCTACTTGAGGATTACTCTTGTCACGAAGGAAATAGGAGAGGAGGTGTGGAGCGGGGGACAGTACGCGAGAAGAGGGGGAAGGTAGAAACACTTCAGGATGTGTGATGAGGACGGAAGAGTTGTTGTTCGTATGACGACAACTGAAACCATGAGTTGAATTATGCCACACATGATTTGGAGCATGCCGTAGTGCATGCGTTGAAGACTTGGAGGCATTACCTTATTGGAAATCGTTGTGATGTGTACACGGATCCATAAGAGTTTGAAGTACATTTTCACACAGAAGGAGCTGAACCTTAGGCAGAGGAGATGGTTGGAGCTTATAAAGGATTATGACATGAAGCTTCACTATCATCCAGGACAAGGCCAATGTCGTAGCAGACGCCTTGAGTCGGAAGAGTTATGCTAATAACCCTAGTGAGACAGGATTGCCAAAGGAGTTAGCAGAGGATCTCAGGGAACTTCGATTGGAGATTGTCCCTAGAGGTTTTGTTGCAACAATGGAGTTCAGTCTACATTGTTAGGAAAGATTCGAGAAGCTCAGAAGGATGACAAAGAGATTCGCCGAGATAAAAGAGAGAATGAGCAAAGGAAAGGCCAAAGGTTTTCGTGAGGATGAACACGACACCTTGTGGTTTGAGGACCGTGTTTATGTGCCCAATAACACAGAGATCAGGAAGTTAATACTTCAGGAGGCTCATGACTCACCATACTCGATACACCCCGGAAACACCAAGATGTATGTGGATTTAAAGGAGCGTTTCTGGTGGACTGGTATGAAGAAGGATATTGCCGAGTATGTAGCCGTATGTGATGTATGTCAGAGAGTGAAGGCAGAACATCAAAAGCCAGCCGGATTGTTACAGCCTATGCCGATACCCGAATGGAAGTGGGATAAGCTTGGCATGGATTTCATCACCGGATTGCCCAGGACCAAATCAGGATATGATTCTATATGGGTAGTAGTTGATCGCTTGACCAAAGTAGCTCACTTTATCCCAGTGAAAACCACCTATACAAGTGCCAAGTTGGCCAAGATATACATGACCAGGATCGTATGTTTGCATGGAGTTCCAAGGACCATTGTATCAGATAGAGGAACCCAGTTTACCTCAAAGTTTTGGAATCAGTTGCATGAAACTTTGGGAACCAGACTGGAGTTCAGTACAGCTTTTCACCCGCAAACAGATGGACAGACCGAGAGAGTCAACCAGATTCTGGAGGATATGTTGAGAGCTTGTGCACTAGATTATGGATCTAGTTGGGATGACAACTTGCCCTACGCAGAGTTCTCATACAACAACAGTTACCAGGCCAGTTTGAAGATGGCACCTTTCGAAGCCTTTGTACGGAAGGAGGTGCAGGACACCGTTGTTGTGGGATGAAGTTGGAGACCGTCAGTTGTTTGGACCAGATTTGATTAAGGAATCAGAAGAGAAGGTTAAATTGATTAGAGATAGACTGAAGGTAGCTCAGTCCCGACAGAAGAGTTATGCAGATTCAAAACGCAAGGAGGTAGTCTATGAAATCGGAGACAGAGTGTATCTTCGAGTATCACCACTCCGAGGAAGTTAAGCTCTTTGGACTTAAGGGAAAGTTAGCGCCACGTTTTGTGGGACCATACAGAGTTTTGGAACGTATGGGAGAAGTTGCTTATAAGTTGGAATTACCCGAAGGATTGTCAGGAGTTCACGATGAGTTCCACGTTTCCCAGTTGAATAAGTGCCACGCAGAGATGGCTGACATTCCTCTGAGAGATACAGTACCGCTGTAAGCGATTCAGTTGGACCATGATTTGACTTATGAGGAGAAACCAGTCAAGATTCTCGAGTTTGCCAGCCGGGTTACCCGCAGCAAGGTTATTAAGTTTTGCAAAGTTCAGTGGAGCCACCATACCGAGGACGAAGCCACCTGGGAATGAGAGGATGATCTTCGGCAAGACCACCTCACCTATTTTCTAGCCAACCCGAATCTCGAGGGCGAGATTCATCTTAAGGGGGGGTTGTAACATCCCAAATTTCAATTGATTAGGTCATTCCTCTACTGGAGGGGCCGGTCTAATACAATATTGTAGTTACCTCCAAAATTTTGGATTTATTCTCTTTTCTTATTGGGTTTTTTGCATTTTGGCTTGACTCTGAAATCACACTAAGCCAACTCCAGTGCACGCCTCAGGAGGAGAGAGTTCGCAGAGTAACCTTTCTCATCACCGTAGATTTTCTCCATTAGCAGTATTCGTATTACTTTGTTTCATACCAACTATTGGATTGAACTGCCGGACGATAGGATGAGTGTTGTTGGCATTACTTTCGTTTCTCACATGTATTTTTCTACCTATAGCGCTGAATATTTTCAGTCGTATTAGACGTTATAGTGATGAGAGGCGAGAATACTATGTAGGTCTCCTCAAATATGGGAAAATGAAATGATTATAATGGAGAGGAGACATAAATCATGTTAAAATAAATACTTTGATATATTATTCTCAGATCTTTATTTGTGACAAATAGTTCTTACTTGGCATTAGAAAATAAAATGCACCCACGCTTTAATATCAAACACTTGCATTCTTAGGCCCAAAAATTGGTTCCCATCATTGTGTCATGAAAGTTATCTCTGCTCCTCTTTATCTTGTGTGATAATGGACACCTTTCACGTCTTGATGGTAAAGATTGTAATTTTGCTGGTTCGAGTCAGTTATGTCTTCATAGTTTGCGAGCTTATATTGCTATTTTATCTAGCGTAACGTTTAGTTTTCTATCGGTGTTATCTCTCGGGTTGTTTGGTCCACGGCTTCGATACCTTCGTTTTCGGTTTCTACACCAAGTCTAAGTTAGCCGCCCCTACCACAGATCTCACAGCGAGAGGGCGCACGATCGTACCCCTGGCACAGTTCGCGTATATCCGGGCCGCAACTGTATCGCTAGGCGTGGTGCGCTACGACAGTACTTTCTCGACTCCGTTCCATCACCTTTCGTCCATTTAAATATTTGGGTTCCTTCCTACACGCACGCTCTACTTACTCCGTCTGGCTTCGCATCCTTGGCTCTCATGAATCTATGATAGTATCCTGCGAGTCCAAGAAAACTTGCGGATCTCGCTAACTGAAGTGGGTGCCAACCATTCAGTGACTGACTGAACCTTGGTGGGGTCTACTGCTATACCTTCTCCTGATATAACATGTCCAAGGAATCCAACTTCCTTCAACCAAAACTCGCATTTGCTGAACTTGGCATACAACTGATGTTCCCTGAGTTTCTCGAGAACTAAACGCAAATGCTCCTTGTGCTCCTCTTCATTCTTTGAGTATACCATTATATCATCAATGAACACCACAACAAACTTATCCAAATATTCCATGAACACTTTGTTCATCATGCTCATGAAATAGGCAGGGGCGTTAGTCAGTCCAAATGACATGACCGTATACTCATATAACCCGTACCTTGTGGTAAATGCGGTTTTAGGTATATCCTTTTCCCGGATCTTCAGCTGGTGATATCCTGATCGCAGATCGATCTTTGAAAACACCTTAGCTCCTTGCAACTGGTCAAACAAATCATTGATCATCGGCAGTGGGTATTTGTTCTTGATCGTCACCTCATTCAATGCACGATAATCAACAACCATCCTTAGAGACTTATCCTTCTTCTCAACCAAAAGCACTGGGGCTCCCCATGGTGATGAACTCCGTCGGATGTAACCTTTCTCCAATAACTCCTTGATCTGCTTCTTAATCTCCTCCAGATCATTTGCGGGCATCCGGTAGGGTCTCTTTGATATTGGCCCTGTACCTGGCAATAGCTCTATCAAAAACTCGATGTCTCGATCCGGTGGCATGCCTGGTAACTCCTCTGGAAAAACATCTGGGTAATCCTTCACTACAGGCACTTCCTCCTGAACAACTCATGAGGGTATTACTTGGCTCCTCCTAGGCATGCCTAGATACATACTTGATCCTTTTTCCCGGGGTGGTGAGATAAATTGACTTACTAGCACAGTCAATGCTTCCTCCATACTTTGACATCCAGTCCATGCCTAATATCACATCCAATCCTTGTGACTCCAAAATTATTAGGTCTGATAGAAAAACATGGCTACCAATGGTTAGGGTATCTGGTCGCACCATCGGCTGGCCATATACTCTGCTCCAGGTGAACTTACTAACAGAGGGGTCCTAAGGGTTTGGGTTGGTAGTTTAAACTTATCCACGAATCCCCTTGATATGTATGAATGTGATGCACCAGTATCAAAAAGAACAAGGGCGGTAAAAGACTTAACCAAAAACTTACCGATAACTGCGTCTGGCTGCCCTTCAACCTCCTCCACGTTAACGTGGTTCACTTGTCCTTTGTTGAATGGATTGGGCTTCTTCCCAGCGCTCCCATTACCGTTTCCATTCTTCGTTTCAGGGCACTCCGTGGCATAGTGTCCAGTCTTCCCGCACTTGAAGCAAGTAATGTGACTTAGGTCTCTCTTGGCGGGTGTGGCTGGATTGGAGCGGTTCTGATTGTTGCTTGTTCCGTTCCCAGTCCCATTCTTGGAACCATTGTGGTTATGCGAACTTCCTCCGTTATGGTTATGACCTCCATGGTTATGAACAAGTCCTCCCGAGTTCGGGGTTAGACGAGGCTTCTGCTGAGCTCCTGAGTTGTACCTTCCTTGTCCATACTTCCTTTTGCGGCTCAATTTGCTGCTGCTTCCCTTCAATCATAAGAGCCTTGTCTACCAACTCCTGGTAGTTGTTAAATGTTGCTCACTGCGCCGGACCCGCCGCAACCGACCCGCCGGATGCCGCCCCGCTTGCCGGAGCCTCGCCGGAGGTATACGCCGCGTCGCCGTCCGTTCGGTTTATTTTATAAACTGATTCGGTTCAAATATTTTAGAAACGACTGGTTATCCGACCTTATCATATTGTTCATGCATCATCGCAGTAATATTCGATCTTGATTTAGTGTTCGGAATATGTGCCTCTGGATTGATAACACTAGTCAGGCTTCGTGATACATGTGTTCGGTCACAGGGTTCTTTGGGCGCAGTTGATCACTTTCGGTTAGCCCTGCCAGTACGTCTCGTTTTGGTCAGGATGGAGCGCGGTATTGCCTTTGGCACCTACCGATTTCTAGCTCTGGCTTAGAAGTGGCTAAGGTAGCTGGACTGTGTATTCCTCGCACCACCGTATTAGGTTATGGGCACTCAAAATGTAATGTGTCGGAGCATATACCGGCACTTATCAGCATTACATCAGCGTGCTATGTTATTTCTAACCTTTCAATCCTGTGAATGCCAAATTCATCTTGCACTTTAATCGGGATCTCTGTGTCCCTAGCAGCACCTGGTCGGACTACAACCTGTCAGATAAACGGGCCAAGTTACCAATCTACGTGCTGGTTGACGCGGGATGGGTTGGTTGTTGTTCAGTGGCTTAGTGGTTCCTGATGACCATAGATCCACCTGCATGATTTGTATCCTAATTTTTTGTTAGTTGAGGGAATTTCGTCAACTCGAAGTTGAGCCCAGGGGAAAGTAATATCTACGGAGCTCAGTCTCGGAGGCTAATCTGAGGGGTTGAGGGGGAACGGAGAATAAGATAGATATCCAAGCGAGGGCTAGTGAGTAGAAACACTCCCTACATAGTGCAATGAAGTACCATTCGACATACCATATTCGAGAGTAAATCAAGTCAAGCAGGACTTACATATTCCTAATCTTTAATTATCTACTGTTCAGATAAGATCCGAAATACTACTATATTCTATGGAGCTAAGGGATATTTACTTACTGTGATGTGGGGGATTCCACACAGATATGAGAATCAGTCCGATTAAGGACTCCATCATTATATGGCTCTCAGCTTCGTCTTCAAGTACATCATCTATTATCGTCGGGGTCCGAGTCGGTGTCTGTCGATGTATGATGTAGTCCTCAGAACGAATCTCCTTGGGTTTCGTCTTCTCCTCCTGGCGCGGGGTCTCCCATGAATACTCCTAGCTTCCTTTCCAGATCGTCATTCTTCTCCACTAGTACGACGATTTCCTCCTCATAATCTTCGCGAGTAGCCTTGAGTTCTTCCTCCAGTTCCGTGATCCTTGTCATCGCCTTCTTCAGATCTATCATGCCTACGCACATCTGGTTCTCCTGGCGACGAATGTGCTGGTTTAACTCCTGGATGAAAGGTGCGATTGATCTATCCTTCCTGGTGCTGATCATCTCCCATTGCTCATCTCGGCGCCCACAAATCTGATAGATAGTATCCTTAAGCTCCTTATGGTAAACTTCTCCAATTGCGTCCCATGGTGATGTGAGCTGCCATACTCTTTTCCTTAGAGCTGACTCCAGGTTGGTGCATCATAAGGAAACTGTATGGGTTTGGTGACAAGCTTGGTTGCGATACATGATGTCCTGTAACACCCAGAGTGTGAAGCGCGTGGGACACTATTTCGTGAAGTCCTTGTAACTTCAGGTTGCGGATACAGCAGGCAATGTTCACAGCACTTCTCCTCTGATCTATTACTGGGTCCCACATGTTGGACGGTTTCGGACTAACAGTCGGTGAGCTTGCGTATAAGTTCCAATATGTTCTTTTATGTCATTAGAATTTCCAACCACTAGCGAAAACACCTTGTACTCGTGTTTTCAAAGAGGTACTGTGAAATAACATGTCGCCATGGAGAATTGGGGAAGGTAGTTTGATGAGGTAGAACCTATTGCACTGTTATCTTATTCAACCACCGCTTCCTTGGAGTTAGCGTCAATCTAACGCTATGTTTCTCGGATTTTTCCGCGATTATTTTCGATCATGATTTTTGATCCGATTTTCATTTTAGTTTATCTTTTCGCTCGTTTATCGTAATCATGCGATTCAAGCGCCTAGATCTTCGTCTCGAAGCCCTCTTTCCGTTTAACCAACTTTAACAAGATTTTGATACGGTAAAATTTGACTTTAGTCTAGATTAGTAATCGGATCTTGTTTCTTTCGCAGTTTGAGTTTCGTTGCTCCGTTCGATTTGATTCTTTTTTGCAAACCGGAGTTCTTAAGTTGAACTTTCTGGTTAGATCTTCTTATTCGTGTTTTACCCGTGTGCCTTTGCTTGATTGCTTATGTATGCTATTGTTTGTTTGCGATAGAACACCCAGAGTGTGAAGCGTGCTATTACGAGTCTCTAGGTTTTGCGGATCATCAGCAAGGCAAGTAACACTTTGATCATACCCCTTTATCACCCAGTTTTTATGCATTAGTTTCAACCCTCAAACATTGCATGGTTAGGACTTGATAACATGTGGGATTGGGAAGTAGTTGATGAGGTAGAACCTATTGCACTGTTATTATCAAACCCTTGGGAGTTACTTCTACGTATTGCTTATATTGCTATGCTATGCTCGTAGACGTGGTTTGGGTGAGTGAATCCATGACGGATGTGAGATTGTTAATTAATGGTTCAACTTAATTTGGCAACTTAATACATTTCTGGCATATGGCATCTGACTTACGAATCCCAGTGTCTAGGAATATCCGGGGAGGTTGGATAATCCTAAGTGAGTCCATCATCAACGGCATATTTCAGCTGAAGCTGGCACGCCACAACTCATAGACCATATACGAAGTTGCATGACCTCTTCTAATGGTAGGCTAGCAGATGTAGGTTGATGTACTGTCTACCCAGGGGTTAGAGTCTAATGTTTCTGAAAGACTGTGTCTCGGTCATCCGCTCAAACACCATGTAGTGCGAGAATCTGAGAGGAGATCGAGTCTTGTGGGGAAAAGTGTGCAAACCTCTACAGAGTGTACAAACTAATCATGGTTAGCCGTGTCCCCGGTTATGGACATCTTGAGTATCTAGTACTTGGATTATCATATGTATCTCATCACTCTAAATTAATATTGTTGGGTTGATAATTACTTTAATTGGGATTGAGTTGGAGGAACCTTCTCAATGATGTTTCAACTACCATGATAGTTAAATAAAATCTATTCCTTTGTTGTAGGGAAAAATTGGCTTTTCGCAAAACTTTAACCATAGAGCTTTCCACCAGCCAAATATGCATGTAGTGATAGCATTATTCTGTTCTTGCTCTACTGTGTTATATTGCCAGCATATTCCATGTGCTGACCCGTTTTCGGGCTGCAACGTATTATGTTGCAGACTTTTCAGACGAGGAGTAAGGTTCGTTAGGTCGTTGCCGTGCAGCTCAGCTATGTCGTTGGAGTTGATGGACTCACTTTATCTTCCAAGCCTTCCACTGTTATCGTATTAGATGGCCTTAAGCCATATTTATTGTAATAAGTTCTCTTTGAGACATTCGATGTAATAAGTGTGTGATTGCTACTCTGTTATAAATCCTTCGAGTACTTGTGTGTGTCAGCATTACCGATCCAGGGATGACACTGAAGCACAGAGACTTGACCGTTTGAGGTTGGGTCGCTACACTAGTAACATGGGCATGTTAGTAGTCTATGTTACTACCCATTGTGGATAGTCTAAGAGGGCCCGAACCTGGGTAAACACCGTGTCCCTATTGTCCCTTATTACCATCGATCCTTAGTACTCTCACCATGGGTAGTCTTAGTCTACGTGTCGCTTAATTAATGAGGAGAAGGAAGATAGAGCCATCGGTTATCTTAAAACATGACTAATAATGTAGCTAGCATTTAGCTATATATGGTTGTCATGTCATCAAGAATCATCATTATCAATATATACTCCCCCTAGCCGCTGCATCATTGTGATAGACATATCCATTTTTTCAACGTACCCATTATATGGTACAAACATGACAAAAACAAGGAAAAAAAGCCAAAACATGGCACTTAGTCATCATTTTCACTTCACCATTTCTATTTCCTCTACATTTACTCTGCTACCTTGGATCAAGTGTAATCTCTGCATGTAATCGTATGCATAGTTCTCATTTTATTTGTCATTTCTTAGCACAAGTGACACTTTCGTCCACATGGAGAAGAGAGAAGAGAAGGAGAGGAGTATGATCTCGTGCGAGAGTCCGTCTCTACACGTACCCCTAAGGATATATTTTCTGGAGAAAGAGTAAGATAGAAGATGGGAAAATGACTCATCTAATATCCAACCTCATTATATGAGTCCCAATGAGTATGTCTCTAGATGACATAGCAACATGACATAACCATCATATGGCTATACTATTAGGGTGTCTCCAATGTTAATGAAACATGGGATTTGAGCCAAATAATAGCCTTAAGACCAACCCTCAAGTATTGTCAAAAGGGGTCTTAGCAACAAAATCTTAAGACTGAGTCATAGTGCTAAAACCAAGTCATAAGGATTTTTTTTGTTTGAAAAGGAGGATGACCCTTTGGCGATGCATGCAGCCATTTTATTAATTATTCACAAAGACCTTATAGAGTAATACATCAGGTAGTCTAAAGCCACTATCTTGGCAACATCTGTCGCTACTCCTATCCACTTGATGAAGGGGTGCCGATTGTCCGAGCCGAATACCAAACAGACATCACACCAAAACCTAGCATCTAAAGCCGGAGGCCCCAAGCCCCCAACCAAGTGCTACCTCTTTTAGCACTGCGTTGGTTTTCCCCAAAGAGGAAGGGATGATGCAGCAAAGTAGCGTAAGTATTTCCCTCAGTTTTTGAGAACCAAGGTATCAATCCAGTAGGAGGCCACACACAAGTCCCTCGTACCTGCACAAAACAAATAAATCCTCGCAACCAACGCAAATAGGGGTTGTCAATCCCTATAGGGCCACTTACGAGAGTGAGATTTGATAGATATGATAAGACAATATTTTTGGTATTTTTATGATAAAGATGCAAAGTAAAATAAAGGCAAAGTAAATAACTAAGTAGTAGGAGATTAATATGATAAAGATAGACCCGGGGTGAAGGAAATATGCCCTAGAGGCAATAATAAGTTATTATTTATTTCCTTATTTCATGATAAATGTTTATTATTCATGCTAGAATTGTATTAACCGGAAACATAATACATGTGTGAATACATAGACAAACAGAGTGTCACTAGTATGCCTCTACTTGACTAGCTCGTTGATCAAAGATGGTTAAGTTTCCTAACCATAGACATGAGTTGTCATTTGATTAACGGGATCACATCATTAGGAGAATGATGTGATTGACTTGACCCATTCCGTTAGCTTAGCACTTGATCGTTTAGTTTGTTGCTATTGCTTTCTTCATGACTTATACATGTTCCTATGACTATGAGATTATGCAACTCCCGTTTACCGGAGGAACACTTTGTGTGCCACCAAACGTCACAACGTAACTGGGTGATTATAAAGGTGCTCTACAGGTGTCTCCAAAGGTACTTGTTGGGTTGGCGTATTTCGAGATTAGGATTTGTCACTCCGATTGTCGGAGAGGTATCTCTGGGCCCTCTCGGTAATGCACATCACTAAGCCTTGCAAGCATTGCAACTAATGAGTTAGTTGCAGGATGATGTATTACGGAACGAGTAAAGAGACTTGCCGGTAACAAGATTGAACTAGGTATTGAGATACCAACGATCGAATCTCGGGCAAGTAACATACCGATGACAAAGGGAACAACGTATGTTGTTATGCGGTCTGACCGATAAAGATCTTCGTAGAATATGTAGGAGCCAATATGGGCATCCAGGTCCCGCTATTGGTTATTGACCAGAGAGGTGTCTCGGTCATGTCTACATAGTTCTCGAACCCGTAGGGTCCGCACTTTAACGTTCGTTGACGATATAGTACTATGTGAGTTATGTATGTTGGTGACCGAATGTTGTTCGGAGTCCGGGATGAGATCACGGACATGACGAGGAACTCCGGAATGGTCCGGAGATAAAGTTTGAATATATGGGATAATAGTGTTTGGTCACCGGAAGGGTTCCGGAATTCACCGGAAGGGGTTCCTGATGTTCCCGAAATGTTTGGGTACGAGAACACTTTATTTGGGCCAAAGGGGAAAGCCCACAAGGTTTTTGGAAAGCGCAAAAGGAAGTTTTGCGGAGTCCAGGGGCCAGACGCCAGGGTCCCTGGCGTCTGGGTCCAGACGCCGGGAACCCTGGCGTCTGGCCCTGGAGTCCGAGAAGGACTCTTGCCTTTCGGGTGAAACCGACTTTGTGGAGGCTTTTACTCCAAGTTTCGACCCCAGGGCTCAAACATATAAAATAGAGGGGCAGGGCTAGCACCAAAGACACATCAAGAAACACCAAGCCGTGTGCCGGCAACCCTGTCTCCTCTAGTTTATCCTCTATCATAGTTTTCGTAGTGCTTAGGCGAAGCCCTATAGAGATTGTTCTTCACCAACACTGTCACCACGCCGTCATGCTGCCGGAACTCATCTACTACTTCGCCCCTCTTGCTGGATCGAGAAGGTGAGGACGTCACCGAGCCGAACGTGTGCAGAACTCGGAGGTGCTGTGCTTTCGGTACTTGGATCGGTCGGACGTGAAGACGTATGACTACATCAACACACGTTGTGCTAACGCTTCCACTTCGGTCTACGAGGGTACATGAACACTCTCCCCTCTCGTTGCTATGCATCACCATGATCTTGCGTGTGCGTAGGAATTTTTTTGAAATTACTACGTTCCCCAACAGTGTGCAGAGCCTGGTTTTATGCGTTGATGTTATATGCACGAGTAGAACACAAGTGAGTTGTGGGCGATATAAGTCATACTGCTTACCAGCATGTCATACTTTGGTTCGGCGGTATTGTTGGATGAAGCGGCCCGGACCGACATTACGCGTACGCTTACGCGAGACTGGTTCTACCGACGTGCTTTGCACACAGGTGGCTGGCGGGTGTCAGTTTCTCCAACTTTAGTTGAACCGAGTGTGGCTACGCCCGGTCCTTGCGAAGGTTAAAACAACACCAACTTGACAAACTATCGTTGTGGTTTTGATGCGTAGGTAAGAACGGTTCTTGCTAAAGCCCGTAGCAGCAGCAGCCACGTAAAACTTGCAACAACAAAGTAGAGGACGTCTAACTTGTTTTTGTAGGGCATGTTGTGATGTGATATGGTCTAGACATGACGCTCAATTTTATTGTATGAGATGATCCATGTTTTGTAACCGAGTTATCGGCAACTGGAAGGAGCCATATGGTTGTCGCTTTATTGTATGCAATGCAATCGCCCTATGCTTTACTTTATCACTAAGCGGTAGCGATAGTCGTTGAAGCATAAGATTGGCGAGACGACAACGATGCTACGATGGAGATCAAGGTGTCGCGCCGGTGACGATGGTGATCATGACGGTGCTTCGGAGATGGAGATCACAAGCACAAGATGATGATGGCCATATCATATCACTTATATTGATTGCATGTGATGTTTATCTTTTATGCATCTTATCTTGCTTTGATTGACGGTAGCATTATAAGATGATCTCTCACTAAATTTCAAGATAAAAGTGTTCTCCCTGAGTATGCACCGTTGCCAAAGTTCGTCGTGCCCAGACACCACGTGATGATCGGGTGTGATAAGCTCTACGTCCATCTACAACGGGTGCAAGCCAGTTTTGCACACGCAGAATACTCAGGTTAAACTTGACGAGCCTAGCATATGCAGATATGGCCTCGGAACACTGAGACCGAAAGGTCGAGCGTGAATCATATAGTAGATATGATCAACATAGTGATGTTCACCATTGAAAACTACTCCATTTCACGTGATGATCGGTTATGGTTTAGTTGATTTGGATCACGTGATCACTTAGAGGATTAGAGGGATGTCTATCTAAGTGGGAGTTCTTAAGTAATATGATTAATTGAACTTTAATTTATCATGAACTTAGTCCTGTAGTATTTGCATATCTATGTTGTAGATCAATAGCTCGCGTTATTGCTTCCCTATGTTTTATATGTGTTCCTAGAGAAAACTAAGTTGAAAGAGTGATAGTAGCAATGATGCGGACTGGGTCCGTGATCTGAGGTTTATCCTCATTGCTGCACAGAAGAATTATGTCCTTGATGCACCGCTAGGTGACAAACCTATTGCAGGAGCAGATGCAGATGTTATGAACGTTTGGCTAGCTCAATATGATGACTACTTGATAGTTTAGTGCACCATGCTTAAACGGCTTAGAATCGGGACTTCAAAGACGTTTTGAACGTCATGGACCATATGAGATGTTCCAGGAGTTGAAGTTAATATTTCAAGCAAATACCCGAGTTGAGAGATATGAAGTCTCCAACAAGTTCTATAGCTAAAAGATGGAGGAGAATAGCTCAAGCAGTGAGCATGTGCTCAGATTGTCTGGGTACTACAATCGCTTGAATCAAGTGGGAGTTAATCTTCCAGATAAAATAGTGATTGACAGAATTCTCTAGTCACCATCACCAAGTTAGTAGAACTTCGTGATGAACTATAATATGCAAGGGATAACGGAAACGATTCCCAAGCTCTTCGTGATGCTGAAATCGACGAAGGTAGAAATCAAGAAAAGCATCAAGTGTTGATGGTAAACAAAACCACTAGTTTCAAGTAAAGGGACAAAGGGAAGAAAGGGGAACTTCAAGAAGAACAGCAAGCAAGTTGCTGCTCAAGTGAAAAAACCCAAGTCTGGACCTAAGCCTGAAACTGAGTGCTTCTACTGCAAAGGGACTGGTCACTGGAAGCGGAACTACCCCAAGTAATTGGCGGATAAGAAGGATGGCAAAGTGAACATAGGTATATTTGATATACATGTTATTGATGTGTACTTTACTAGTGTTTATAGCAACCCCTCAGTATTTGATACTAGTTCAGTTGCTAAGAATAGTAACTCGAAACGGGAGTTGCAGAATGAACAGAGACTAGTTAAGGGTGAAGTGACGATGTGTATTGGAAATGGTTCCAAGATTGATATGATCATCATCGCACACTCCCTATACTTTCGGGATTAGTGTTAAACCTAAAATAAATGTTATTTAGTGTTTGCGTTGAGCATGAATATGATTGGATCATGTTTATTGCAATACGGTTATTCATGTAAGTTAGAGAATAATTGTTGTTCTGTTTACATGAATAAAACCTTCTATGGTCATACACCCAATGAAAATGGTTTGTTGGATCTCGATCGTGGTGATACACATTTTCATAATATTGAAGCCAAAAGATGCAAAGTTAATAATGATAGTGCAACTTATTTGTGGCACTGCCGTTTAGGTCATATTGGTGTAAAGCGCATGAAGAAAATCCATGTTGATGGGCTTTTGGAATCACTTGATTATGAATCAGTTGATGCTTGCGAACCATGCCTCATGGGCAAAGATGACTAAGACTCCGTTCTCCGGAACAATGGAGCGAGCAACAGATTTGTTGGAAATCATACATACTGATGTATGTGGTCCGATGAATATTGAGGCTCACGGCAGGTATCATTATTTTCTGATCTTCACAGATGATTTGAGCAGATATGAGTATATCTACTTGATGAAACACAAGTCTGAAACATTTGAAAAGTTCAAAGAATTTCAGAGTGAAGTGGAGAATCATCGTAACAAAAATAAAAGTTTCTACGATATGATCCGCAGAAGTAAAATATTTGAGTTACGAGTTTGGCCTTCAGTTAAAACAATGTGAAATAGTTTCACTACTCACGCCACCTGGAACACCACAGTGTAATGGTGTGTCCGAACGTCGTAACCGTACTTTATTAGATATGGTGCGATCTATGATGTCTCTTACCAATTTACCACTATCATTTTGGGGTTATGCATTAGAGACATCTACATTCACATTAAATAGGGCACCATCTAAATCCGTTGAGACGACACCGTATGAACTATGGTTTGGCAAGAAACCTAAGCTGTCGTTTCTTAAAGTTTGAGGTTGCAATGCTTATGTGAAAAAGTTTCAACCTGATAAGCTCAAACCCAAATCGGAGAAGTGCGTCTTCATAGGATACCCAAAAGAAAATGTTGGGTACACCTTCTATCACAGATCCGAAGGCAAGATATTCATTGCTGAGAATGGATCCTTTCTAGAGAAGGAGTTTCTCTCGAAAGAAGTGAGTGGGAGGAAAGTAGAACTTGATGAGGTAACTGTACCTGCTCCCTTATTGGAAAGTAGTTCATCACAAGAAATCTGTTCCTGTGACTACTACATCCAATTAGTGAGGAAGCTAATGATGATGATCATGTAACTTCAGATCAAGTTACTACCGAACCTCGTAGGTAAACCAGAGTGAGATCCGCACCAGAGTGGATGGTAATCCTGTTCTGGAGGTCATGTTACTTGACCATGACGAACCTACGAACTATGAGGAAGCGATGATGAGCCCAGATTCGCGAAATGGCTTGAGGCCATGAAATCTGAGATGAGATCCATGTATGAGAACAAAGTATGGACTTTGATTGACTTTCCCAATGATCGGCGAGCCATTGAGATTAAATGGATCTTCAAGAGGAAGACGGACGCTGATAGTAGTGTTACTATCTACAAAGCTAGAATTGTCACAAAAGGTTTTCGACAAGTTCAAGGTGTTGACTACGATGAGAGTTTCTCACTCGTATCTATGCTTAAGTCTGTCCGAATCATGTTAGCAATTGCCACATTTTATGAAATCTGGCAAATGGATAAACAAAACTGCATTCCTTAATGGATTTATTAAAGAAGAGTTGTATATGATGCAACAGAAGGTTTTGTCAATCCTAAAGGTGCTAACAAAATATGCAAGCTCCAGCGATCCATCTATGGACTGGTGCAAGCATCTCGGAGTTGGAATATACGCTTTGATAAGTTGATCAAAGCATATAGTTTTATACAGACTTGCATGAAGCCTGTATTTACAAGAAAGTGAGTGGGAGCACTACAGCATTTCTGATAAGTATATGTGAATGACATATTGTTGATCGGAGATAATGTAGAATTATTCTGCAAAGCATAAAGGAGTGTTTGAAAGGAGTTTTTCAAAGAAAGACCTCGGTGAAGCTGCTTACATATTGAGCATCAAGATCTATAGAGATAGATCAAGACGCTTGATAAGTTTTTCAATGAGTACATACCTTGACAAGATTTTGAAGTAGTTCAAAATGGAACAGTCAAAGAAAGAGTTCTTGCCTGTGTTACAAGGTGTGAAAGTTGAGTAAGACTCAAAGCCCGACCACGGCAGAAGATAGAAAGAGAATGAAAGTCATTCCCTATGCCTCAGCCATAGGTTCTATAAAGTATGCCATGCTGTGTACCAGATCTATTGTATACCCTACACTGTTTTTGGCAAGGGAGTACAATAGTGATCTAGGAGTAGATCACTGGACAGCGGTCAAAATTATCCTTAGTGGAATAAGGATATGTTTCTCGATTATGGAGGTGACAAAAGGTTCATCGTAAAGAGTTACGTCGATTCAAGCTTTGACACCGATCTGGATGACTCTAAGTCTCGATCTAGATACATATTGAAAGTGGGAGCAATTAGCTAAAGTAGCTCCGAGCAGAGCATTGTAGACATAGAAATGCGTTATATCGATAAGGGGGGTGAAAGGCGATTTTTATGAAAGTCTTCAAAAACGTGGAAGTTATGAAGACAAACGATAGAAATAAACCTATTACCCTGCAGCGGAAGGTAGACTACACTAGGCAAGCCATAGTCAAGTATTCAATAGAGTGAAAGCACAATGACTAATAGCAGCAATGTAGTAAGGATCAGGTAGGAAGATATTGTGAAGCCAGACAAGAACACGCAGTCACTCAGTGAAGACAAAAGATAGTGCAAACATACAATGACTTCACAAGGAGTAACAGTAAGTAAAGGGAAGGGAAGATGAAACCAGTGACTCATTGAAGACAATGATTTGTTGGACCAGTTCCAGTTGCTGTGACAACTGTACGTCTGGTTGGGGGGCTAGGTATTTAAACCTTAGGACACACACAGTCCTGAACACGCAGCTCAGGACACCCAGTCCTCACCGTATTCCCCTTGAGCTAAGGTCACACAGACCTCGCCCAATCACTCTGGTAAGTCTTCAAGGTAGACTCCCAAACCTTCACAGACTTCGTTCACCGGCAATCCACAATGTCTCTTGGATGCTTAGAACGCGACGCCTAACCGGCTGGAGGATGCACAGTCCTCAAGTGTAATAAGTCTTCAGATCACACAGACAAGAAGACTTAAGTGATGCCCAATTCTCTCTGGCTCTGGGTGGTTAGGGCTTTATCCTCGCAAGGAATTCTCTCTCAAAGGCTTCGAGGTGGGTTGCTCTCAAACGACAAAAGCCGTACTCTCAATCTGAGCAGCCAACCGTTTATGGTTGTAGGGGGTGGGCTATTTATAGCCACTTGGCAACCCGACCTGATTTGTCCGAAATGACCCTGGGTCACTAAGGAACTGACACGTGTTCCAACGGTCAGATTTCAAACTCACACGGCAACTTTACTTGGGCTACAAGCAAAGCTGACTTGTCCGACTCTGGACAAGATTCGCTCTCATAGTCTTCACTCGAAGACATAGGTTTTTGGTTTAGGCATCACTTCAGTCATTCTGACTGGTTTCTCTTGGACCCCACTTAACAGTACGGTGGTTCCTATGACTCAACACAAAAGAAAAAGAACTACGAAAGATCTAAGTCTTCGAGCTCCATAGGCTTCATGTGGTGTCTTCTCTTGTCATAGTCTTCAATGTGAATATCTTCATATACCACCTTTGACTTCAATGTCTTCATACATTTTTAGGGGTCATCTCTGGTAGTAAAACCGAATCAATGAGGGACTTCTACTTGTTATCCTGCAATTCTCACAAACACATTAGTCCCTCAACTAGGTTTGTCGTCAATACTCCAAAACCAACTAGGGGTGGCACTAGATGCACTTACAATCTCCCCCTTTTTGGTGATTGATGACAAACTAGTTGAAGTTTTCAACGGGGAATATAATGTGAAATTGTAAAGGATAAGGAATTGTCTTCATAAGTTGCAAGGGCTCCCCCTGAAGATGTGCATATAAGTAATTTGCTTTTGGAATGCAAATGCACATGGCAGGTTGTACTTGTGGAGATCCACTTCAACTTATGATGACAATCCACTATGCATGTGAAAGTATATGAAGATAATGACATGCATAATGGAAAATGGACGTCTGCAGAATGATCTAAGTGCGGAATTTATCGTCGCACATGCGGAATTTATCATCGCAAAACAAAGGTGGCAGATAAGTAGCAGACGACCATCGAGTTTAAGTGTTACAACTCAAAGAACCAAATGTAGCAAAACGAGAGTTGTAAGCACGAAGCAAAATATAAAGCACCGCCCATATGGACCCGCTTGAAGACTATCAACTCATATGCTCTCCCCCTTTTGTCAGTAAGGACCAAAAAGGTTTGAAGACATAGAGCATCTACTCGTTCCCATGAGGAGTAGGTGAAGTAGCAGGGTTGTTGGTGTGTTTGGCGGTGCAGAAGAGCTTGGAGCAGTGGCGTGCTGAAGGAGGTGGGCAGTGAAGTAGCATCGTCTTCATCCTCGATAACTCTGGCATCACAGTTGCAGCAGAGGAAGAGAACTCAGAGTCTTCAAGGGATGGAGTTCTAGCAGCACAGCCCTTCGAGGAGGTGTGGAGTCAAACTTGAATCGCTCAGTGAAGCCATCCTCTTGAAGATCATCTTCAGAACACATCATCGTAGCCCTTTCCATGTG
>NC_053027.1:511288515-511300523 GCF_003073215.2 Triticum urartu | reverse complement strand
CCTTGGGTATTTTCCCCGTCATTAGGGTGTTGACATGGCTCTTACGGCTCAATGCATCAGCTACTACATTAGCTTTTCCGGGATGGTAATGCAATCTTAGGTCATAATCCTTGATGAGCTCCAACCATCTCCTCTGTCTGAGGTTCAACTCCTTCTGCGTGAAAATGTACTTCAAACTCTTGTGGTCCGTGTACACCTCACAATGATTTCCAATGAGGAAATGTCTCCACGTTTTCAATGCATTCACTACGGCTGCTAACTCCAAATCATGCGTGGCATAATTCAACTCATGAGGCTTCAGTTGTCGTGAAGCATACGAAACAACTCTCCCTTCCTGCATAAGCACTGCTCCAAGTCCTCGACGTGAAGCGTCGCAATATACCTCGTAATCCTTGGTCTGATCTGGCAAAATCAATACTGGTGAGGTGACCAAACGTTTCTTCAACTCCTGGAAACTAGCCTCACACTCCTCAGTCCATTAGAACTTAGTATCCTTCTTCAACAATTCAGTCATAGGCTTTGCAATCTTTGAAAAGTTCTCAATGAATCTCCGGTAGTATCCTGCGAGTCCAAGAAAACTCCGGATCTCTCCAACTGTCGTTGGTGCTTCCCATTCGGTTACGGTCTCAACCTTTGTGGGGTCAACTGCTATACCTTCTCCGGATATAACGTGTCCGAGGAATCCAACTTCCTTCAACCAAAACTCACATTTGCTGTATTTGGCGTATAATTGATGTTCCCTTAGTTTCTCCAAAACCAAATGCAAATGTTCCTTATGCTCCTCTTCATTCTTTGAATAAACCAGAATGTCATCAATGAACACTACGACGAACTTATCCAAAAACTCCATAAACACTTTGTTCATCAAGTTCATAAAATAGGCATGTGCGTTAGTCAATCCAAATGACATAACGGTATACTCATACAGTCCATATCTCGTGGTGAATGCTGTCTTAGGTATATCCTGCTCTCGAATCTTTAACTGATGGTACCCTGATCGCAAATCGATCTTGGAAAACACTTTAGCTCCTTGCAACCGATCAAACAGATCGTTGATCATTGGCAGTGGGTACTTGTTCTTGATGGTTACTTCATTCAATCCCCGATAATATACAACCATCCTTAGTGATCCATCCTTCTTTTCCACTAGAAGTACGGGTGATCCCCAAGGCGAAGAACTTGGGCGAATGTAACCTTTATCCAATAACTCCTTAATCTGATTCTTAATTTCCACCAAATCCTTTGCTGGCATCCGGTACGGTCGCTTCGATATTGGGCCTGTACCTGGCAATAACTCAATCAAAAACTCAATGTCTCTATTCGGTGGCATGCCTGGTAATTCCTCAGGAAATACATCAGGAAAATCCCTTACCACTGGTACTTCTTCTTGGACAACTCCTGTTAGGCAGTTTACTTGTGTCCTGTTTGGCACATGCCGGGATACATACTTGATCCTTCTTCCTTCTGGTGTGGTAAGCAAAATTGACTTACTAGCACAGTCGATGTTTCCTCCATACATCGACAACCAATCCATGCCTAATATCACATCCAATCCTTGAGATTCCAATATTATCAGGTCTGAGGGAAACACATAGTTACCAATCCTTAATGGTAACCGATCACACCATCATCTAGCCATAAACTCCGCTCCTGGTGAGCTTACTAACATGGGTGACCTAAGGGCTTGGGTTGGCAGGTTATACTTATCCACAAATCCTCTTGATATGTATGAATGCGATGCACCAGTGTTAAAAAGAACAAGTGCGGTAAATGACTTAACCAAAAACTTACCGATTACTGCATCGGGTTGATCTTCAACCTCCTCCACATTAACGTGGTTGACCTGTCCCCTATTGAAAGGGTTCGGCTTCTTCCCAGAGCTTCCATTGCCATTTCCATTCTGGCCTTCTGGACATTCATTGGCATAATGTCCGGTCTTGGAACACTTGAAACAGGTGACTTGACTCAGGTCTCTCTTGGCTGGGGTTGATGGGATGGTCCGATTCTGGCCGTTGCTTCCTCCATTCCCATTACCATTCTTGTGGCCATTATGGTTGTGCGAGCTACCTCCTCCATGGGTGTGCTGAAACTGAAATCCCGGTTTAGGGGCAAAACGGGGCTTCTGCTGGGCTCCAGAGTTATACTTCCCCTGTCCATACTTCCTCTTACGGTTCTCAATCTGTTGTTGCTTCCCTTCAATCATGATGGCACGATCTACCAACTCCTGGTAGTTGTTGAAGGTGGCTACCATCAACTGCATGCTTAGTTCATCGTTCAGCCCTTCCAGAAACTTCTCCTGCTTAGCTGCATCCGTAGCAACGTCAGGGCATAACGTGCTAACTTGCTGAAGTCGTCAACGTACTGGCCAACTGTCCTTCCTCCTTGGCGTAAGTTACGAAACTCACGCTTCTTTATGGCCATAGCTCCTGCTGAAACATGGGCAGTGCGGAAAGCTTGCTGAAACTGATCCCATGTGACAGTGTCAACTGGGTAAGTGGCTGTGAAATTCTCCCACCATGCTGCCGCGGGTCCGTCAAGCTGGTGAGCGGCAAACTTCACTTTCTCACCATCCGTGCATCCTGTAGTGGTCAACTCCCTTCCTATCTTGCGGAGCCAATCGTCTGCTACTATCGGCTCGGTGCTACTGGAAAACACCGGCGGATTCAGCCTAAGGAAACGGGCTAAGTGGTCAACAGGTGGCGGTGGTGGTGGTGGGTTGTTGTTGTTGTTCTGCTGGTTCTGGACTAACATCTACATCAATTTATTCTGCTGTTGGATCAACTGAGTGAGCTCCGGTGGAAATCCATTGTCACGTCTCGGAGGCATCTGAGGGTTTAGAAAATACGAGAATTAAGAATAGAGTGAGGTCTAAAGAGAAAACACTACCCTTATGCACATGAGCAAATGCGCACAAAGTCACTTCAATCAATCAAACAAGGGCTCACAAACGATCTAAAGCTATCGCAAAAGTGCTCAACTATAATGTTTACATGGGGGAATACTACTACTATCTGGTGGTCATCTAGAAATTTTAACCGGTGGAAGACTCCATGATATCTGCTTCTGCTTCGTCTTCAAAGTCGGGTTCACTTGGATCCGAATCGGTGTCGTCGATGATGATGTAGTTGTCCGGACATGCGACGTACTCGTCTTCCTCCGTGGATGCTAACTTCCTCTTGAGTTCTTCAATCTCCTGCTTAAGATCGCCATTGTGCCTTGCTAGAGCTACGATCTCGTCCATGTAGTCCTTGCGTGTAGACTTCAGTTCTCCTTCTAGCTCGATGATCCTTGCCTTTGCATTCTTCAACTCTATCATATCATTGCACATCTGGTTCTCGTGGCGTCGAACGTGCTGGTTTAACTCCTGGATGAAAGATGCAATGGATCTATCCTTCTTGGTGTTGACTAACTCCCATTGTTCATCTCGGCGTCCGCAAATCTGGTAGATGGTGTCCTTGAGGTCTTCTTGATAAACTTCTCCAATGCGTCCTATGGTGATATGAGCTGCCATGCTCCTTCCCAGACTCCAGGTTGGTGCATTGAAAACACTATCTATGGGTTTCGTGATTGGAGCGAATGTCCTTCTCGGAACGTGAGCTTGAATCTTCCAGCGCTCCTCTTCAGGCAGAGTGGCATTGAAGGTTCCCGTGAAGCTTGGTAATCCAATGTTCAGGTACTTGGTGACTTCCTTCAGGTGAAATCCAAATGGTGTGCCTTCATCCGGTTGAGCGTACTTAATCTTCGCGTGCGTCATCCTAAAAGGGTAGAAAAGATGAGGAGTTAGAAAATGAGAAGAGAATGGTGATCTATGGCTTTAACTTAGTGGTCATGTCCTACAGTCAGCGTGTGCTCTGATACCATCTCCGTCGCGACCCGATCCGAATGGATCAAGCGCTCCATGCTCAGGTGTCATCCCTGGATCACTAATGCTGACACCACACAGTATATCGAAGGATTTATAGTAGAGTGGCAATCACACACTTATTACATTGTTGTCTCAAAAGAGAACTTATTACAATAAAAATGGCTTAAGGCCATCTAGTGTCGATAACAGCGGAAGACTCGGAAGATAAATGGGTCCATCAACTCCAACGGCATCACTGAGTATAGAACCACGACCTAAAACACCTTACTCATCGTCTGAAAAGTCTGCAACATGAAAGTTGCAGCCCGAAAACGGGTCAGCACATGGAATATGCTGGCAAAGTAACACATAGAGAGTAATGGAATGAAACAGCTATACTATATGCATATATGGCTGGTGGAAAGCTCTATGGTTACAGTTTTGCGTAAAGCCAGTTTTTCCCTACTGCAAAGGAATAAATTTATTTAACTATCATGGTGGTTGTTAAACATCGAGAATGGTTGACAGCATTCCGATCCCAATTAAGTGAACAATTAAAACCCAACAACATTAATTAGAAGTAACATGTTGAGATTCACATGATATTCAAGTACTAGATACTCAAGTTTGTCCATAACCGGGGACGCGGCTAATCATGATCAGTTTGTACACTCTGCAGAGGTTTGCGCACTTTTCCCCACAAGACTCGATCGCCTCCGTTTGGTTTCTCGGACTACATGGTGTTTGAGAAGACGGATGACCAAGACACAGTCTTTCAGAAGGGCTAGCACCTTACGATGGATAGACCGGTACACCTACTTTCCCCTACATCTGCTAGTCTACCCTGTAAGAGTTCGCACGACTTAGTCAACTATGCCAGAGCCCATAATGGCTTGTGGCTGCACACGGAAGTTACTAGCATGAATGATCTTATGATCCCTTTGAGCCTAGGTGGCGGTCCGAAATAAAAACAGGCAAGTCCTGATAGACATCAGGTGCCTCAATCCACCCAGATGTGTGTTTAAGTTGCCACCTTAGATAAACCATTAAAATTATCAACTCACATCTGTCATGGATATCACTCACCCAATCCACGTCTACTAGCATAGCATGGCATAATAAGCAAACGTAGAAGTAACTCCCAAAGGTTTGATAATAAACAGGTAATAGGTACTACCTCATCTACTTCCCATCCTACAATTTAATTAGATCCTAATCATGCAATGTGAGAGGATTGATCTAATGCAATAAAACATGGGTTGTAGAAAAGGTATGATCAAAGTGTTACTTGCCTTGCTGATGATCCGCGAGACCTAGGGAATCGAAGTAACAAGCGGCGCAATCCGGGTAATCTATCGCAGACAAACAACAAGCACACAATAAGTACTCATCTAATGCACAGGTAAAACTCGAACAAGAGATCGAACCAGAAAGTTCAACTTAAGAACTCCGGTTGCAAAGAAAGAACGAACCGAACAAAGAAACGGCAAACAAACGGCGGAAGAAAACAACTTGGTTCTAGCAAGTTGAAACTAGGTCAAATTTTACCGGGGCAAAAACTTGTTTAAGTTGATTAGACGGAATGGCGGTTTCGAAACGAAACTCCAGGCGCTTGAATCACCTGATTCCGATAAACGAGCGAGAAGAAAGACTAGAAAGAAGATCGGATCTGAGATCACGATCGCGGAATAAATCCGACAGAAAGAAAAGAAGAACGGTTAAACAAACGGACGTTCGTTAACCTAGAAGAATCTGGTGATCACGTTCGTTGAGATGAATGGTCCGAAAGAAGAACGAAAACCGATCTAGGGTTTTCGGAAAAGAAACCGAAAAAGAGACGAAAAACCGATCTAGAAAACGAATCAGAAGAGAAGAAAAGAATCGGAACGATTAGAAGAAAACGATCCAAGGAAAAGAGACGCGGGGCAACCTCCGGCGAGGTCTCCGGCGAGAGGCTCCGGCGGCGTGGCGTAGGGCGGCGGCGGCGTGGGCAAGGTGCGGCGGTGGCGTGGGCAAGGTGCGGCAGCGTGGGTGTGGGGTGGCGCGGTGGCGGCGTGGGTGTGGGGTGGTGCGGTGGAGGGCTTGGGGTTTGATTTGATGAGTTTAGAGGGGGGTGTTGGGGTATTTATATGGGGGAGGGGAGGGATTTACTTGGGGTAGGGGACAAGAAATAGAATAGGAATAGGAAAACGAAACAAAGGAAAGGGGGCTAAGAATCCTACTAGGATTCGGCCAAGAAGGCAAGAGGCGGCGGCGGCTGGCGCCTGCCTTGCCTGGTGCGCGCAACGGGGAGGCTGGGGCCTGGCCGGCTGGCTGGGCCTTGGCCCGGCTAGCCTGCAGGTTTTTTTTTATAATTCCGCGCACAGAAAACAAAGAAAAAGAAAACTAAACGAACTCCAAAAATTCTAAAGTAAATTTTCCCCGACTCCTAAAAATGAGCCGAACAAAATGAACTTTTCTACGCGCCTAAAATGCAATTTTCGAAAACGCGCATTTTTCCCTATCCAAAAGAAATGCAAAAAGAACTCCGGCAAACAAAAATTTGATCTATTTATTAAATCTTCATTTTTTTTCCTAAATTTGGGAAAGTCATATTATTCCCTCTCTCATATTTTGATATTGGAAAAATAATTGAAGATAAGATAAATAAATCAAATGATCCTCTTTTCAAAATTTGAGAAAACTCAAATATGAAAATAACGAAATCTCCAACTCTCTCCGAGGGTCCTTGAGTTGTGTGAAATTTCTAGGATCAACCAAAAATGCAAGAAATATGATATGCATGATGATCTAGTGTATAACATTCCAAATTGCAAAATTTGGGATGTTACAAACCTACCCCCCTTAAGATGAATCTCGCCCTCGAGATTCGGGTTGGCTAGAAAATAGGTGAGGGTGGTCCTGGAGCAAATCTTCTTCTCTCTCCCAGGTGGCTTCATCCTCTGAGTGGTGGTTCCACTGAACTTTGCAAAATTTGATAACCTTGCTGCGAGTAACTCTACTGGCAAACTCAAGAATCTTGACTGGCTTCTCCTCATATGTTAAGTCATCCTTCAACTGAATCGCTTCTAGCGGCACTGTATCTATTAGCGATATCTCTACCATCTCGGCATGACATCTCTTCAGCTGAGAAACATGGAATACATCATGAACTCCTGACAGTCCCTCCGGCAATTCCAACTTATAAGCGACTTCTCCCATACGTTGCAAAATCTTATATGGTCCAACGAAACGCGGTGCTAACTTTCCCTTAACTCCAAAGCGCTTAACTCCTCGAAGTGGGGATACTCGAAGATAAACTCTGTCTCCGGGTTCGTAAACTGTCTCCTTGCGTTTTGAATCTGCGTAGCTCTTCTGCCTGGACTGGGCTACCTTGAGCCTATCGTGAATCAACTTAACCTTCCGTTCAGACTCCTTAATCAAATCTGGTCCAAAGAATTGACGGTCTCCAACTTCGTCCCATGACAACGGTGTCCTGCACCTCCTTCCGTATAAAGCTTCGAAAGGTGCCATCTTCAAACTGGTTTGGTAACTGTTGTTATAAGAAAACTCCGCATACGGCAAGTTATCGTCCCAGCTAGATCCATAATCTAGTGCACAAGCTCTCAGCATATCTTCCAAAATCTGATTGACTCTCTCAGTATGTCCATCTGTCTGCGGATGAAAAGCTGTGCTGAACTCCAGTCTGGTTCCTAAAGTTTCATGCAACTGATTCCAAAACTTTGAGGTAAATTGGGTTCCTCTATCTCATACGATACTCCTCGGAACTCCATGCAAACAAATGATCCTAGTCATGTATATCTTTGCCAACTTAGCACTGGTGTAAGTGGTCTTAACTGGAATAAAATGTGCTACCTTTGTCAAACGATCAACTACTACCCATATCGAGTCATAGCCTGATTTTGTCCTGGGTAGTCCTGTGATAAAATCCATGCCTATCTTATCCCACTTCCATTCGGGTATCGGCAATGGTTGTAACAATCCTGCTGGCTTCTGATGCTCTGCCTTTACTCTCTGACATACGTCACAAACTGCTACATATGCTGCAATATCCTTCTTCATTCCGGTCCACCAGAATGTTTCCTTCAAATCCAAATACATCTTGGTATTTCCTGGGTGAATCGAATACGGTGAATCATGGGCCTCTTGCAAAATCAACTTCCTGATCTCCGGGTCATTTGGCACATAAACACGTTCCTCAAACCATAAGGTATCGTGCTCATCCTCACGAAATCCCTTTGCTTTTCCTTCACTCAATTTCTCTTTTATAGCAGCAATCTCCTTGTCAGATTTCTGAGCTTCTCTGATCTTATCCATTAATGTTGACTGAATCTCCAATGCTGCTATATAGCCTCTCGGAACTATTTCCAAACATAGCTCACGAAGGTTTTCTGTTAACACCTTGGGTATTTTCCCCGTCATTAGGGTGTTGACATGGCTCTTACGGCTCAATGCATCAGCTACTACATTAGCTTTTCCGGGATGGTAATGCAATCTTAGGTCATAATCCTTGATGAGCTCCAACCATCTCCTCTGTCTGAGGTTCAACTCCTTCTGCGTGAAAATGTACTTCAAACTCTTGTGGTCCGTGTACACCTCACAATGATTTCCAATGAGGAAATGTCTCCACGTTTTCAATGCATTCACTACGGCTGCTAACTCCAAATCATGCGTGGCATAATTCAACTCATGAGGCTTCAGTTGTCGTGAAGCATACGAAACAACTCTCCCTTCCTGCATAAGCACTGCTCCAAGTCCTCGACGTGAAGCGTCGCAATATACCTCGTAATCCTTGGTCTGATCTGGCAAAATCAATACTGGTGAGGTGACCAAACGTTTCTTCAACTCCTGGAAACTAGCCTCACACTCCTCAGTCCATTTGAACTTAGTATCCTTCTTCAACAATTCAGTCATAGGCTTTGCAATCTTTGAAAAGTTCTCAATGAATCTCCAGTAGTATCTTGCGAGTCCAAGAAAACTCCGGATCTCTCCAACTGTCGTTGGTGCTTCCCATTCGGTTACGGTCTCAACCTTTGTGGGGTCAACTTCTATACCTTCTCCGGATATAACGTGTCCGAGGAATCCAACTTCCTTCAACCAAAACTCACATTTGCTGAATTTGGCGTATAATTGATGTTCCCTTAGTTTCTCCAAAACCAAATGCAAATGTTCCTTATGCTCCTCTTCATTCTTTGAATAAACCAGAATGTCATCAATGAACACTACGACGAACTTATCCAAAAACTCCATAAACACTTTGTTCATTAGGTTCATAAAATAGGCATGTGCGTTAGTCAATCCAAATGACATAACGGTATACTCATACAGTCCATATCTCGTGGTGAATGCTGTCTTAGGTATATCCTGCTCTCGAATCTTTAACTGATGGTACCCTGATCGCAAATCGATCTTGGAAAACACTTTAGCTCCTTGCAACCGATCAAACAGATCGTTGATCATTGGCAGTGGGTACTTGTTCTTGATGGTTACTTCATTCAATCCCCGATAATCTACAACCATCCTTAGTGATCCATCCTTCTTTTCCACTAGAAGTACGGGTGATCCCCAAGGCGAAGAACTTGGGCGAATGTAACCTTTATCCAATAACTCCTTAATCTGATTCTTAATTTCCACCAAATCCTTTGCTGGCATCCGGTACGGTCGCTTCGATATTGGGCCTGTACCTGGCAATAACTCAATCAAAAACTCAATGTCTCTATCCGGTGGCATGCCTGGTAATTCCTCAGGAAATACATCAGGAAAATCCCTTACCACTGATACTTATTCTTGGACAACTCCTGTTAGGCAGTTTACCTGTTCGTACACTCGTCCGCTACGAGACGAGCACCCTTCAGGACACCCTCTTAGTACATCTCAGGGTGGCGATGCTCCTTGCCCTCCGGCGGCCCTTCCTTAATCAGCTTCACGGCGTCCAGCTTGGCCCATTGCACCTTCACACAGGCGAAAGCCCGGCGTGCACCTTCGATGCAGATGGACCGCTTGATGACTTCCAGCCATGGGCAGGCATCCACAAGCCGCCTCACCAGGCCGAAGTAGCTGTTGGGAAGGGCGTCGCTAGGCCACATCCGGACTATAAAGCCCTTCATGGCCTGTTCGGCCGCCTTGTGCAGCTCGACCAGTTGCTTCAGCTGGTCGCTCAGAGGCATCGGGTGTTCGGTCCCAGTATACTGAGACCAGAACAGCTTCTCCGTTGAGCTTCCCTCCTCGGCCTGGTAAAACTGTGCGGCATCCGACACGCTGTAGGGAAAATCTGCGAATGCTCCTGGAGAGCTCCGGATTCGGGTAAGTAACAGGTAATTTACTTTCACATGCTTGCTTTGCATATAGAATGCCTTACCCACCACTATCTTCTTCATCGCATCAGTCTCCTAGAGGGCCTTTTGGGCTTCGGCCTTGGCATTCTTTGCGCTCTCGAGGGCCGCGGCAAGCTCGGACTCTCGCGTCTTCAAGTCAAGCTCCAACGCCTCATGCTTCGTCATGAGAGCGTGGAGCTCTTGCTGCACCTCGCCCACCCGTGCCTCATGCCTTTCCCGCTCGGTGCGCTCCTTGGCCGCTTTGTTTTAGGCCTCGGATAGCTCTTGCTTCAGGGTCGCCACCTTGATCGTGGCCCCTGGCAAATTTACGATGATCCTATCATTTTGCAGTCGCATTCTTTTTATACATATCCATAGACTAGGTACTACTTACCTTTGTTCTCCTCGAGATGCCTCTTGGCAAGGCCGAGCTCGTCCTTGGACCCTTTAAGGTCCTGCTTCAGTGCGGCGACCTCTGCAGTTAGTGCGGCAGAGGCCAGCAGCGAAGCCTACATACGCATATTGACATACTTATATTAGACTCCTGCGATATTGTTTGATCCTTCGTTCGGCTTTTCTTTGTGAACACCGAACAGAGCATCAGGGGCTACTGTCTATGCGGTAATATTTTTCCCCAGATTTCAAAAACTTACCTCGAAGCCTGTTAGAAGGCTGGCACAGGCTTCAGTCAGTCCGCTCTTGGCGGACTGAACCTTCTGGACCACCGCACTCATAATAGTGCGGTGCTCTTCGTCGATGGAAGCGCTGCGAAGCGCTCCCAGCAGACTGTCCGGTGCCTCTGGATGGACAGAGGTCACCGGCACAGGCGTCTTGCCCCTTTTGGAAGGACCGCCTGCCTGATTCTGGAACCACTGGAGGTTCCGGCACGGTGTTCGGCTGAGGGCCGAACTCGGAGCCCTCGGGAGCCTTGCTCCCGGAATCTCGAAGGTCGCCTTGAGGCACCTCCAGGACTGTCTCCCCTTGACCCGGTGCCTCTTGAGACAATACCTCGGCATTGTCTGTAGGGCAAGGGGAGGTGCTGGTCGGAAGTGGATCGCTATCCATATCCGACGAGCCCAGGGAGCCGTCCGAAGATACGTCGATACGAGCTCGTGGCGGTCTGCATAATCATAATTCGGCGTTAGGAGAAGCAGTGTGACAAAGGTATGCTATGAGTTATTCTGGCATCCGAATAGTTACGACTTCGCCAGGGGCTTGGACCTAAGCAGCCACTCGTCTTTGCCTTCGGCGGCAGTGGTGGAGTAGTCCAGAAGGAGAGTCCTTCCCTTCTTGGACCCTTCGGCCCCCGGTTGGGGCGGCCTTCCTTTTCTTCTCTCCCCCGACTGGAGGGGGAGCATCTTCATCTTCCTCCTCGTCTTCGGGGGAGGAGTGCGTTGCGGAGTTATCGGATGATGAGTCCGATAACACCTGGCATCGGGAACTCTTTCAGGTTCCCTTGGCCTTCTTGGTCTTCTCCGGCACCTTGTAAGGAGCTGGAGTCAGCATCTCCGTCAGAAGAGCATCCGCAGTGTCTTCGGGCAGAGGGGCCGGACAGTTAATCTGCCCCGACGTCTCCACCCAGTCCTGTCAAAGGCATGGAGCCCAGACCCTTCATATGATTAATCTAGGGGAAATAAAATATCCTACCGGATGTATAGAACTCACCGAATGTGCTCGGTGCTTCACTCTTAGCCCGCGGTACTCGGTGAGAGGGGGAGGGACCTCGGCGCCCTTGAACAGCACCCTCTAGACGTCTTTGTGCATCGTGTCGAAGAGCTCGTTCAGAGTCTGGTGCTGGGCCGGGTCAAACTCCCACAAGTTGAAATCCCGTTGTTGACACGGGAGGATCC
>NC_053027.1:511168752-511287347 GCF_003073215.2 Triticum urartu | reverse complement strand
CACTTCCATTCGGGTATCGGCATAGGTTGTAACAATCCGGCTGGCTTTTGATGTTCTGCCTTCACTCTCTGACATACATCACACACGGCTACATACTCGGCAATATCCTTCTTCATACCAGTCCACCAGAAACGCTCCTTTAAATCCACATACATCTTGGTGTTTCCAGGGTGAATCGAGTACGATGAGTCATGAGCCTCCTGAAGTATTAACTTCCTGATCTCCGTGTTATTGGGCACATAAACACGGTCCTCAAACCACAAGGTGTCGTGTTCATCCTCACGAAACCTTTGGCCTTTCCTTTGCTCATTCTCTCTTTTATCTTGGCGATCTCTTTGTCATCCTTCTGAGCTTCTCGAATCTTTCCTAAGAATGTAGATTGAACCTCCATTGTTGCAACAAAACCTCCAGGGACAATCTCCAATCGAAGTTCCCTGAGATCCTCCGCCAACTCCTTTGGCAATCCTGCGCTTATGAGTGTGTTTGGCATAACTCTTCCGGCTCAAAGTGTTTGCTACGACGTTGGCCTTGCTTGGATGATAGTGAAGCTTCATATCATAATCCTTTATAAGCTCCAACCATCTCCTCTGCCTAAGGTTCAGATCCTTCTGGGTGAAAATGTACTTCAAACTCTTATGGTCAGTGTATACATCGCAATGGTTTCCAATAAGATAATGTCTCCAAGTCTTCAACGCATGCACTACGGCAGCAAACTCCAAGTCATGTGTGGCATAATTTAACTCATGCGGTTTCAGTTGTCGCGAGGCATACGAAACAACTCTTCTGTCCTGCATCAGTACTCCTCCAAGTCCTAAGCGAGAGGCGTCGCAATACACTTGGAAATCCTTGCGTATATCCGGCAGAATCAGTACTAGGGCTGTAGTCAGACATTTCTTTAACTCCTGAAAACTCGCTTCACATTCTTCCGTCCATTTAAATTTGATATCCTTCTTCAATAGTTCTGTCACTGGCTTTGCAATCTTGGAAAAATTCTCAATGAATCTCCGGTAGTATCCTGCGAGTCCAAGAAAACTACGGATCTCGCTAACTGAAGTGGGTGCCAACCATTCAGTGACTGACTGAACCTTGGTGGTGTCTACTGCTATACCCTCTCCTGATATAACATGTCCAAGGAATCCAACCTCTTTCAACCTAAACTCACATTTGCTGAACTTGTCATACAACTGATGTTCCCTAAGTTTCTCGAGAACTAAACTCAAATGATCCTTGTGCTCCTCTTCATTCTTCGAGTATACCATTATATCATCAATGAACACCAGAACAAACTTATCCAAATATTCCATGAACACCTTGTTCATCATGCTCATGAAATAGGCAGGGGAATTAGTCAGTCCAAATGACATGACCGTATACTCATATAACCTGTATCTTGTGGTAAATATGGTTTTAGGTATATCCTTCTCTCGGATCTTCAGCTAGTGATATCCTGATCGCAGATCGATCTTTGAAAATACCTTAGCTCCTTGCAACTGGTCAAACAAATCATTGATCATCGGCAGTGGGTATTTGTTCTTGATCGTCACCTCACACGATAATCAACAACCATCCTTAGAGATTTATCCTTCTTCTCAACCAAAAGCACTAGGGCTCCCCATGGTGGTGAACTCCATCGGATGTAACCTTTCTCCAATAACTCCTTGATCTGCTTCTTAATCTCCTCCAGATCATTTGTGGGCATCCGGTAGGGTCTCTTTGATATTGGCCCAGTACCTAGCAATAGCTCTATCAAAAATTCGATGTCTCGATCCGGCGGCATGCCTGGTAACTCCTCTGGAAAAACATCTAGGTAATCCTTCACTACAGGCACTTCCTCCTGAACAACTCCCGTGAGGGTATTTACTTGGCTACTCCTAGGCGCATGTCTAGATACATACTTGATCCTTTTTCCCTCCGGGGTGGTGAGACAAATTGATTTACTAGCACAGTCAATGCTTCCTCCATACTTTGACATCCATTCCATGCCTAATATCACATTCAATCCTTGTGACTCCAAGATTATTAGGTCGAACGGAAAAACATGGCTACCAATGGTTACGGGTATCTGGTCGCACCATCGGCTGGCCATATACTCTGCTCCAGGTGAACTTACTAACAGAGGGGTCCTAAGGGTTTGGGTTGGTAGTTTAAACTTATCCATGAATCCCCTTGATATGTATGAATGTGATGCACCAGTATCAAAAAGAACAAGGGCGGTAAAAGACTTAACCAAAAACTTACCGATAACTGTGTCTGGCTGCCCTTCAACCTCCTCCATGTTAACGTGGTTCACTTGTCCCTTGTTTAATGGATTAGGCTTCTTCCCATCGCTCCCATTACCATTTCCATTCTTCGCTTCTGGGCACTCCATGGCATAGTGTCCAGTCTCCCACACTTGAAACAAGTAACGTGGCTTAGATCTCTCTTGGCGGGTGTGGCTGGATTGGAGCAGGTCTGATTGTTGTTTGTTCCGTTCCCATTCCCATTCCTTGGGCCAGTATGATTATGGGTACTTCCTCCATTGTGGGTGTGGCCTCCATGGTTATCAACAAGTCCTCCCGAGTTCGGGGTTAGACGAGGCTTCTGCTAAGCTCTTGAGTTGTACCTTCCTTGTCCATACTTCCTTTTGCGGCTCTCAATTTGCTGCTGCTTCCCTTCTATCATAAGAGCCTTGTCTACCAAATCCTGGTAGTTGTTGAATGTTGCCACCATCAACCGCATGCTCATCTCATTGTTCAGCCCCTCCATAAACTTCTCCTGCTTTGCGGCATCTATGGCCACATCGTCAGGGGCATAACGAGACAGCTTACTAAACTCATCCACGTACTGAGCCACAGTACGATTCCCTTGGCGCAAGTTGCGAAACTCATGCTTCTTCATGCTCATAGCTCCTGTTGAGACATGGGCGGTGCGGAATGCTTGCTGAAACTGATCCCATGTAACAGTGGCTATAGGATAGGTGACTATGTAATTCTCCCACCATGAGGCTGCTGGTCCATCTAACTGGTGTGCGGCAAAACGCACCTTCTCAGCATCTGTACATCCTGCAGTGGTTAACTCCCTTCCAATCCTGCGGAGCCAATCAACTGCCACTATCGGCTCGGTGCTACTGGAAAACACCGGCGGCTGCAACCTCAGGAAGTGGGCTAAGTTGTCAACTTGCGGTGGTGGTGGTGGGTTGTTATTGTTGTTGTTGCCTTGATTCTGAACTAACAACTGCATCAGGGTATTCTGCTGCTAGATCAACTGAGTGAGTTCCGGTGGGAAAGTAAATCCGGGGTCTCGTCTCGGAGGCATCTGAGGGTTTAGAGGGAAGAGAATAGAATAGAATGAGGTTTAGTGAGAAAACACTACCCATATGCACATGAGACAAACACAATCATATCACTCAATCAATCAAGCAGGGCATACAATCGATCTAACTATCATTACAAAAAGTGCTCGGACTATACTATATACATGGTGGAATACTACTAATGATGTGGTGGTCTTCTAGAAATATTGATCCGCCGAAGATTCCATAATGTCTGCTCCAGCTTCATCTTCATAGTCATCATCGCTATCGTCGGGGTCCGAGTCGGTGTCGTCGATGATGATGTAGTCCTCAGAACGAATCTCCTTGGGTTCTTCGTCTTCTCCTCCTGGCGCGGGGTCTCCCATGAATACTCCCAGCTTCCTTTCCAGATCATCATTCTTCTCCACTAGTACGACGATTTCCTCCTCATAATCTTCGCGAGTAGCCTTGAGTTCTTCCTCCAGTTCCGTGATCCTTGTCATTGCCTTCTTCAGATCTATCATGCCTGCGCACATCTGGTTCTCCTGGCGACGAATGTGCTGGTTTAACTCCTGGATGAAAGCGGTGATTGATCTATCCTTCCTGGTGCTGATCATCTCCCATTGCTCATCTCGGCGCCCACAAATCTGATAGATAGTATCCTTAAGCTCATTATGGTAAACTTCTCCAATGCGTCCCATGGTGATGTGAGCTGCCATACTCTTTCCTAGACTCCAGGTTGGTGCATCAAAGGAAAACTCTATGGGTTTGGTGACTGGCGCGAATGTCCTTCCAGTAAATTGAACTTGAATCATCCATCACTCCTCTTCTGGTAAAGTGGCGTTGTAAGTCCCGGTGAAGCTTGGTATTCCAATGTCCAGGTACTTAGTGACTTCCTTCAAGTGTCGTCCAAAAGATGCTTCTTCATCCGGTTGTGCAAACTTGTTCCTTGTGTCTGCCATCCTAAAGAGTAGAAAATGGAGAGGAGTTAGAAATGAGAAGAGAGTGGTGATCTAGGGCTTTAGCTTAGTGGCCGTGTCCTACACTCAGCGTGTGCTCTGATACCATCTTGTAGCGACCCGACCTCAAACGGTCAAGTCTCTGTGCTTCAGTGTTATCCCTGGATCGGTAATGCTGACACACACAATACTCGAAGGATTTATAACAGAGTGGCAATCACACAATTATTACATCGAATGTCTCAAAACAGAACTTATTACAATAAATATGGCTTAAAGCCATCTAATATGATAACAACGGAAGGCTTGGAAGATAAAGTGAGTCCATCAACTCCAACGGCATAGCCGAGCTGCACGGCAACGACCTAACGAACCTTACTCCTCGTCTGAAAAGTCTGCAACATAATACGTTGCAGCCCGGAAATGGGTCAGCACATGGAATATGCTGGCAATGTAACACAGTAGAGCAAGAACAGAATAATGCTATCACTACATGCATATTTGGCTGGTGGAAAGCTCTATGGTTATAGTTTTGCGAAAAGCCAATTTTTCCCTACAACAAAGGAATAAATTTTATTTAACTATCATGGTAGTTGAAACATCATTGAGAAGGTTCCTCCAACTCAATCCCAATTAAAAGTAATTATCAACCCAACAATATTAATTTTAGAGTGATGAGATACATATGATAATCCAAGTACTAGATACTCAAGATGTCCATAACCGGGGACACGACTAACCATGATTAGTTTATACACTCTGCAGAGGTTTGCGCACTTTTCCCCACAAGACTCGGTCTCCTCCGTTGGATTTCTCGCACTACATGAAGTTTGAGAAACGGATGACCGAGACACAGTTTTTCAGAAGCATTAACTCTCTACTCCGGATAGACTATACCACCTACAACCCACTACCTGCTAGTCTACCGCTTCAAGAGCTTCACGCAACTTACTCAACTATGCTAGAGCCCATAATAGCTTGTGGCTGCACACGGAAGTTTCTAGCACGAAATATCTCAGTTCCCTTTGAGCCTGGGTGGCGGACCGTAGGATTATCACACGGGTACTCCGGGATATCCTAGGACAACACTGGATTCTCCAGGTGCCCGACAAGCAATCCACCCAGATGTGTATTAAAGTTGCCACCTTAAGTTGAACCATTAATTAACAATCTCACATCTGGCATGGATTCACTCAAACCCACTCCACGACTACGAGCATAGCATGGCAATATAAGCAATACGTAGAAGTAACTCCCAAGGGTTTGATAATAATAGGGCAATAGGTCCTACCTCATCAACTACTTCCCAATCCCACATGTTATAAGTCCTAACCATGCAATGTCTGAGGGTTGAAACTAATGCATAAAAACTGGGTGATAAAGGGGTATGATCAAAGTGTTACTTGCCTTGCTGATGATCCGCAAAACCTAGAGACTCGTAGCAGCATGCTTCGCACTCTGGGTGTTCTATCACAAACAAACAATAGCATACATAAGCAATCAAGCAAAGAAGCACGGGTAAAACTCAAATAAGAGATCTAACTAGAAAGTTCAACTTAAGAACACCGTATTGCAAAAAGAATCAAATCAAACGTAGCAACGAAACTCAAACTGCGAAAAAAACAAGATCTGATTACTAATCTGGACTAAGGTCAAATTTTACTGTATCAAAATCTTGTTCAAGTTGGTTAAATGTAAAGAGAGTTTCAAGACGAAGATCTAGGCGCTTGAATCGCCTGATTCTGATAAACGAGCGAAAAGGTAAACTAAAACGAAAATCGGATTAGAAATCGTGATCGGAAATAATCGCGGAAAATCCTAGAAAAAGAAAAACTGACGAACAGGCTAACGAACGAATGTTCGCTGTCTGCGACTAACGAGTGAACACCGTTTGTTAAAACGAACGTACAGACGAACGCCCGCTAAATAAACTAAACCGAGAAAATCGGCGAACCGAAAAAACGAAACTAGGGTTTTTAAAAAACCGACGGTTTTACCTAAACTGAAAAATACCGAACGGCGAGATCGATTGGATCGGCGGTGGCTCCGGCGGCTTCCGCAGCGGCGCGGCGAGGCGGGGCAGCATGGGGCGGCGGGCGGCGGCAGCAGCGGCGTGCGGCGGCAGCAGCGGCAGCGGCGAGCGGCGGCATGCGACGGCGGCGACAGCGGCGCAAGGCGGCGGGGCGGGCAACTTGCGGCGGCGGCGGCTCGGCTTCGGGGCTCCAGGGGAGTCTCGGGTCGGCTTTAAAGAGGGGGGGGGGGGCTTGGGGAAGGGAGGCGGGGTGGCGTGGCCGACTCGGCCACGGCGAGCGGTGGCGGCGGTCGCGGTCTCCGGGTGGGAGACGGCGGCGCGGGGTGGCTGGGCCAGCTGGGCCTCGTCCCAGCTCGGTCCGGCGGGCTCTCTCCTTTAGAAAAGCAGATTCCATCGAAAATAAATCCTATAAAAATAAATAAAAAATCTAAAAATGCCAAAATAAATTTCCACCGTCTAAATAAAATATTTAGAACAAGATGAACATTTTCTTGGCTCTGAAATGCAATTTTGAAAATATGCAATTTTTCTAATGCAAAAAATAACAATAAAATCTGAATAAAATCAAATATTTGATTTTAATATTTTCATTCAATATTTCATTTATTTTGGAGAGGTCATATTATCTCCTCTCATATTTTTTTTAACATGAAATATTTTTGGGGAGAAAAATTATTAAAACCAAAAATCCTCGTTTCAATATTTGATAAAAATTCAAATATGGAAACAGTGAAATTCCCAACTCTCTCCGATGGTCCTTGAGTTGCTTAGAATTTCGAGGATGGCGAAACGAAATGCAACAAAATATGATATGCATGAATGATCTATGTATTACATTCCAAATTGAAAATTTGGGATGTTACATTCTCATTATTATGCGCTCTTCTATCAATTGCTCGGCAATAATTTGTTCACCCACTGTAATACATGCTATCATGAGAGAAGCCACTAGTGAAACCTATGGCCCCCGTGTCTCTTCCTTATTATATTGCATCTATTTTTATTATCGCATCTTGTTTACTATTTTGCAATCTTTACTTTCCAATCTATACAACAAAAATACCAAAAATATTTATCTTACTATCTTTATCAGATCTCACTTTCGCAAATGACCGTGAAGGGAGTGACAACCCCTTTATCATGTTGGTTGCGAGGTTCTTGATTGTTTGTGCATGTACTAGGTGACTTGTATATTATCTCCTACTGGATTGATACCATGGTTCTCAAAAACTGAGGGAAATACTTACGCTACTTTGCTACATCACCCTTTCCTCTTCAAGGGAAAACCAACGCATACTCAAGAGGTAGCAGAAAGCAATAGCAATAAACTAAACGATCATAGTGCTAAGCTAACGGATGGGTCTTGTCCATCACATCATTCTCTAATGGTGTGATCCCATTCATCAAATGACAACACATGTTTATGGCTAGGAAACTTAACCATCTTTGATCAACGAGCTAGTCAAGTAGAGGCATACTAGGGACACTTTGTTTGTCTATGTATTCACACATGTACTAAGTTTTCGGTTAATACAATTCTAGCACAAATAATAAACATTTATCATGATATAAGAAAATATAAATAACAACTTTTATTGCCTCTAGGGCATATTTCCTTCAGTCTCCCACTTGCACTAGAGTCAATAATCTAGTTCACGTAGTTATGTGATTTCACACCAATAGTTCACATCTTTATGTGATTAGTTCACATCTTCATGTGACTAATACCCAAAGGGTTTACTAGATTCAATAGTCTAGTTCACATTGTTATGTGATTAACACCCAAAGAGTGATCATGTTTTTCTTGTCAGAGAAGTTTAGTCTACGGGTCTTCCACATTCAGAGCCGTATGTATTTTGCAAATTTTTCTATGTCTACAATGCTCTGCACAGAGCTACTCTAGCTAATCGCTCCCACTTTCAATATGTATCCAGATTGAGGCTTAGAGTCATCCTGATCAGTGTTAAAGCTTGCATCGACATAACCCTTTACGACGAACTTTTTGTCACTTCCATAACCGAGAAACATGTCCTTATTTCACTAAGGATAATTTTGACTGCTGTCCAGTGATCCACTCTTGGATTACTATTCTACCCTCTTGCCAAACTCATGGTGAGGTACACAATAGGTCTGGTACACAGCATAGCATACTTTATAGAACCTATGGCCAAGGTATAGGGAATGACTTTTCATTCTTTTTCTATTTTCTGCCGTGGTCGAATTTTGAGTCTTTACTCAACTTCACACCTCACAGGCAATAACAACTTCTTTGACTATTCTATTTTGAACTACTTCAAAAACTTGTCAAGGTATGTACTCATTTGAAAAATCTTATCAAGCATCTTGATCTATCTCTATAGATCTTGATGCTTAATATGTAAGCAACTTCACCGAGGTATTTCTTTGAAAAACTCCTTTCAAACACTCATTTATGCTTTCAAGAAAATTCTACATCATTTCCGATCAACAATATGTCATTCACATATACTTATCAGAAAGGTTGTAGTGCTCCCACTCACTTTCTTGTAAATACAGGCTTCATCGCGAGTCTGTATAAAACTATATGCTTTGATCAACTTATAAAAGCGTATATTCCAACTCCGAGATGGTTGCACCAGTCCATAGATTGATCGTTGGAGGTTGCACATTTTGTTAGCACCTTTAGGATTGACAAAACCTTCTTGTTGCATCATATACAACTCTTCTTTAAGAAAACCATAAGGAATGTAGTTTTGATATCCATTTGCCAGATTTCATAAAATGCGGCAACTGCTAACATGATTCGGATAGACTTTTAAGCATTGATATGAGTGAGAAAATCTCATCGTAGTCAACATCTTGAACTTGTCGAAAATCTTTTTGCGACAATTCAAGCTTTGTAGATAGTAACACTACTATCAGCGTATGTCTTCCTCTTGAAGATCCATTTATTCCGAATGGCTCACCAATCATCCGGCAAGTCAATCAAAGTCCATACTTTGTTCTCATACATGGATCTCATCTCAGATTTCTTGGCCTTAAGCCATTTCGTAGAATCTGGGCTCATTATCGCTTCCTTATAGTTCGTAGGTTCGTCATGGTCTAGTAACATGACTTTCAGAACAGGATTACCGTACCACTCTGGTGTGGAACGTACTCTGCTTGACCTACGAGGTTTAGTAGTAACTTGATCTAAAGTTTCATGATCATCATCATTAACTTCCTCACTAATTAGTGTAGGCATCACTGGAACTGATTTCTTTGATGAACTGCTTTCTAATTCGGGAGAAGGTACAATTACCTCATCAAGTTCTACTTTCCTCCCACTCACTTCTTTCGAGAGAAACTCCTTCTCTAGAAAGGATCCACTCTTAGCAACAAAGATCTTGCCTTCGGATCTGTGATAGAAGGTGTACACAATAATTTCTTTTGGGTATCCTATGAAGACGCACTTCTCTGATTTGGGTTTGAGCTTATCAGGCTGAAACTTTTTCACATAAGCATCGCAACCCCAAACTTTAAGACACGACAGCTTAGGTTTCTTGCTAAACCACAGTTCATACGGTGTCATCTCAACAGATTTTAGACGGCACCATATTTAACGTGAATGCAGCTGTCTCTAATGCATAACCCCAAAACGATAGCGGTGGAGATGTGCGATGCTACGGATGAAAATCTTGTTCAGTTGTGGCCGGACCAGCGTTGATGGCACCTACGGGTGTCATTCACCTTCCTGAAGGCTTCGCCGAGTGCAACGCCATCTTCCTCGTGACCTTGTTTCGGCAGCTGTCTCCGGGGCGAAAGCCTTGATTCGTAGGATCGGCATGATGGCAACGTCCTTGAGGTTGTTACTCTGTTGGGAGCATTGTGCTGGGAGACTCGAGGTCCCATGATGCGCTCCTCCGGCGTTCACCGCTGCCCGGATCTTTCTCCTTCGGCGCCATGTACGGTCGTCGTCGGCTTATCCAAGGAAGCTGGAGTTGTTGTTCTTCGGAGGTCTTCAGTGTCGGCCGAGACGCGGCAAGGGGTTCGATGTAGGGTAGGCTTTTTCTGTCGTAGTTGTGTTGTCGTGTTATTGTATTTGGTTGTCCTTGTATGATCCGGGTGTGGAATGGGTCGCCTTCGTTGTTCGCAACGAGTGGTTGACGTTGTTGTGTGTCTCATTTCTCTTTTTCTATAAAGCTAAGGTACGCAATTTGCGTATCCTCGAAAAAAATGTCTTACACTAGATCGGAGGAAGTAAAAATAGTTGCCCATAAGAAAAACATCAAAAGTGCGTCTTCTTCCTCAGCCGCGCCACCCAAACCCCTCCTCTCACTCACCACTCTCACTCGCGGCACGATCCGGCGGCCCCAACCATGAGAAATTGAATCTTTTGCCTCACTTTACTTCTCCATAAAATCATTTGCCCCCCCCCCCTCCCTAGAGGCTACCGGGGGGGCCACTGTCATTGAGACAATCACAGGGCAAATCATCCCTCATGAAAAATTGGATCTTTTGCCCCGCTTTACTTCTCCGTAAAATCATTTGCCCCCCCTCCCTCCCCCCCCCCCCCCCCCCCCCCCGAGAGGCTACCGGATAAGGCCCGGGGCCACTGTCATTGAGACAATCACAGAGCAAATTATTCAACCCCTTATAAAGTGGGGCAAATCATCCAATCCCCCAACCCAACCATCTCTCTAATGCATCCTCCACCTTCTTACTCGCAATCTCTTCCCGTGGCCGAGTCCGGGAGCAAGAACCCCAAACCCCGCGCGACCGCCGACGAGGATGACCCGGACCTGCCCCCACGGGAGGCGCCCCCCGGGATACCTGGATTGCTGCACGAATGGAATCGCGCGGGGGCGGCGGAGCGCCTCCCTGAAATCCGCGCCAACCTTCTCCTCCTGCCCCCGCCCGCGGCCCCGTCCCCGGCCCCGTCCGCCGCGGGTCTCCGCGCACTCGGCCTCCTCAGCTTCGTCCACCTCGACCTCTCCTCGCCCCCTTCCCCCGGCGCCCCGCGCCGCGACCTCGTCGCCGCGCTCATCGCCAATTATCTGTCCATCCGTGAGTGGAGCCACGCACGAGGCGTCGGGTTCGAGGTTTCCCCTGACACCTTCGCCGACGCGCTCGCCCTCCCGGCCCCGCGAAGTACCGCGCCGGTCGATCGGGACCCCCCGGCCGGCGTCGACCCCGCTGCCGTGGCCTCCGCCGCGACGGAGTTCATGAAAGCGTACATCTTGACGCCGTTAGCGGCCACCAACGGCGGGAGGCTGCCCATCTATGTCGAGTCGGCGGCGCAGAGGGTGAAGGATGGGATGGCGCATACTGTCGACTGGACATTTTTACTCTGGCGCCTTGTAGTGGAGGAGATGTTCGAGCTGAGGAAGGGGATGAGAAGCGATTGGGCGTGTTACTACGGCGCATACCTGCAGAGGCTCATCTGGGTGAAGAGGCCGGACCTGTTCTTGCCACCACCGGTGGCGCCACCGGAGCAAGCTGCATTGGCGGCAGGAAACAACCACTGGCCAAAAGCCGACGACAATCAGAAGCTCTGTTCAGAGCTGGAGTCCAAGATGCAGGAGTGTGAAGCGAAATCACAGCGGTTTGAAGCGGAGGTTGAGGCGAAATCAAGGCAACTTGATGCTCTAGCTGCGCAGTATCACCACGAAATGAGGAACCTCGAGCAAGATAAGAAAAGGCAACTTGACGCTCTAGCTGCACGGCATCACTACGACATGAGGAACCTCGAGCAAGATAAGAAAATGTTGCAGGATGAGGTGCACACAGTCAAGCTGCTGAATCAGGCTCTGGTTTGCAAGGAAACAGAGAGCAGGGATGAAGTGCAGCGGGTTCTGAAAGAGCTGACTCATGTGAGCAAGCAGCTAGCAGAGCTGAAGGATGAGACGCACACGGTGGAGTCACTTAACCAGGCTCTGGTTAACAAGGAAGCGAAAAGCGACGATGAACTTCGACGAGGACAGGAGGAGATGACAGATGTGAGAAAGCAACTAGCACATTTACAGGAGGAGATGCGCGCCATTGACTTGCTCAACCAGGCCCTGGCTAGTGCCAAGGAAGCGAAAGACGATGAATTGGAGAGGGTTCGGAACGAGCTAGTCCATGTAAGGAAGCAAGCAGGGCATTTGGAAGAGGAGATGAACATACTGGATTCAATCAACAAGGCTCTAGTTGCCAAGGAAAGGGAAAACAGTGCCGAGTTGCAAGACATCCGGAAAAAGATGAAAGATCTAAATGATGAGCGTGAAGGGCTAGAGTCAGACAACAAAGTCCTGACAACCATGGAAATAAGAAGCAACAACGAGTTGCAAGTCGTCCGGAAAACACTGATAGATGTAAGCGAGCAACTAATAACTTCCTCTACTTTTGCACCACATTTCATCATATCATCACTAATTCCCTTTGTGATCGATCTGTTCCAACATTCTCTCACAAGTTCATGTGATAATTTTGCTCTATGTCTAATTGAGTCACTGTGCTGTCACTAATTTTACTTGTAATCAATCTTGTGCATTTTTTGCAGGGCTTGCAGAATTTTACGAATGGACATGCACACATAGGTGTCAAAAGGATGGGCGATCTTGACCTCAAAGAATTTGCAAAAGCTTGCAAGCAGGATTTATTACAAGAGGATGCACGAGTTGATTCCTCTGTTCTTTGTTCGAAATGGGAAGCTCGAATTGCAGATCCAAACTGGCACCCTTTTGAGGTCCGCATGAATGATGATGGTAAAGAGAAGGTATGGATAGTCTCCCTTTTACTTTTGTAGACACTTACATCATGTTATAGACTTGCAAACATTTCCGTCATTCCATCTGACAGTACATGCATTACCTGGGTGTAGGAAATTCTGCTAAAGGATAATGCTAATCTTCGGGAGTTAGAAGAGCACGGTGAAGAAATATACACTTTGGTGACAAAGGCGCTGTTTGAAATCAACGAGTACAACCCCAGTGGCCGCTATCCTGTACCAGAGCTATGGAACTACAAGGATGGCCGGAAAGCAACACCGGAAGAGGCCATCAAGTATATCCTGAAATCACGCAAGAGGAGGCGGTGAGCCCATGTACCTGCAGGCTCCATGTGCTCCCTTGGCTTTCATAGAGCTAGTACTTACACCTTGAACTAGACATAATGTGATTTAGTGTTGGTAGATTAGTTGGGTCTTCGTAGTGCTTCACTTGTTCTTACAGATCATGCAACCAGATTAATCGTGATCGCCTTTTGGTTGATAAGGTTTACCAGTTTAGTAGTTTAGTTAGATTCTCCTATTGTACCATTTACATGGATACTGGTACTAATCTCAGACTGCAGACTACCGCTTCTATCTTTGTATATGTGCTGTTCCTGCCCGTGGAAATCTTGTATAAAGGGGTACTTAAACTTTAATCGTAGGCATGTACGTACTGTTTTCATGTGTTAATATGTTTGGAAAGTTTAACCTTGTTTTAAGCAATTTCCAACCTAAGAATCCCTTTTATGTGGTTCATCCTGTTATGGTTTATTTTACCATGGTATTACCAAAATACCAAAATATTGTGTTTAAGTGTCATGTTCTACATTTAGACATCTAATGTTACCTGGCAAACATTGGTTCTTGACCAAGTTCTGCTACCACTCATTCTGTCACGAGTTCAGCACAAGAACTTACTATTGCAGCGGGCAATGGTACGGAAAATGCTGCCCCGATTTATAAAGAAAAAACGAAGGCGCAAAATAATTTCAGCCAGCAATATTTCAGAAGGTCCATGTTTTAGGCCAGGGAGAAAGTTCGGTGAAAAGGCTGGGATACAAATCACCTTCTCACCAACAACACAAAATGAGTGGGGAGACATGGAGAGATCATGTGCTTCTTGCTATGACAGTGACCACTGATTCAGAAAATGCTCCGTCTGGTTCTAATGAAAGGCAGAAGTGCATAAATTCAGGCAATAATATTTCAGAAGGTCCATGTTCTAGGTTCCAGATAAAGTTTCCATACAAGCCAACCTCGAACCTTTTCAGAACAACATTGCGTCAACAGGTATTTCAGCTCATGTCTTTTAATTTCATCAAACTTTGTCTTAACAATTACTCCCTTCGTTTCTAAATATAAGTCTTTTTAGAGATTTCAATACAAACTACATACGAATGTATATAGACATATTTTAGAGTGTAGATCCACTTATTTTGCTCGGTATATAGTCCCTTATTAGAATCTCTAAAAAGACTTGTATTTAGGAACGGAGGGAATATTATTTTTACGATGGATTGGGTTGCTGACAACAGGAGAAATTATGTTGAAGATAAGTCTGACTGAAAGTTATCAAGAACAAGCTAGTTAATCGTTAGAAAGATAAACAGTGGACAATAAGTTTCTTGTTAGTTTTGTAGTATGCTAACATCATCTGCTGAGTGTTGAGTTGCTTAATTTACAAGTAATTCAACCATGCTTGATTGCTATAAATGCACATTCACAAGAACCGTCAGATTACATCTCAATATAATTGTAATATTTTACTAAATGATCTCTAGGTGATCGTATAAGAAATATTAACAGTGTCTCGCGGTCGTTACTCGTGGCGGCTTATAAGTTGACATATTTGGCATTGTTTGTCTGCAGGAACCTCCAGCTGCAAGGCCACCTCCACCTTCAGGTAACTATAGACAAGTGGTTCAAGCCGAGGATACAAGGGGCGAGGAAGGTGCCTAGTGGTCAGATATCTTACTTAGAAACGGAGGTAGTACTCATGAATCTCCGGTTGTGTTTCGCCAGGGAGACCAGCTTGTTTTGGCGAGTTGAATAGAAACGGCTCAAGCTAAAGGGGAGTATGAGGAGCTGGTTTATGAACTCGATATAACAGAAGATTAAGTTTACAAACAGCAGATGTGGCTGAGGCATTCCAGGTTATATCCACATCACGTTATCTGTTATATTGGCATGCTTTCAGCCCTGTATAAACTTCATCTTCCATTGCCGCGTCCACACAACCCCCCTCCCCACCCGCTTCCAGAGGAGTTCTCACCAGCGTTCATGGGCTTTTCTTCGCCACCGCCGGGACTATCGAAACCAGGCCGCCAGCGACCCCAACTGTCGTGATATCAAATTAGAATTCAGTTTGCAAGTCCTTCGTCGCGATATCAATCTATTGAGTGGAACCCGTTGCAACACGCGGACAATTCACCAGTCATAGAACAGACACCAATGTACCCCCAAAAAATGTAATAACTACACTTGTTTTAAGAATCCAAAGGGCAAAGGGCATAAACCACTCTTCAGTTTTTTCTTTCTGAAACAACACAACATACATGACATCCAAACATAATATTTAGAGATCTACCAAAAAAGAAGAATCAAAGATGGTGACTTCCAGCATCTCCGATCTTAACCCCCTGATATATCCTTCCTAGAATCTTGCAACATCCATGTGATCACAACCGCCTCTCCTTCCATAGGGGTTTGAAGGGCTAAGTCCATGCCTCTTTCTGCCGTCCACTTTCCTCATCTTTCGGTGTCTCGATGCACTACTCTCCAGGTTCAGATTCACTTTAGGAGGGCTATTAAAACAGAAAGATGCCGCAACTTTCTGAAAGACAGCAATGATTTAGACATATAACCCCGTAATACTAAAAAACAATTCAAATGCAACTTGATGTAAGGAAATAACAGATGTGCTTTTACTCGACAGCTTAAGATTTTGTAAGTTTAAGAAAAATAGCCAGAGTACAGAGAAATGCATAGAAACATAATGTCCCCCAACAATTACGGCAGTTTCAGCTATGGAATGAAACAAAATGTTGAGCACAAACATGTGCAGAAACCAAGGACAGAACCTTGAGAAAGAACTTTGCAAATATTTACCTTGAGATCAAGTTGATGGACATCAAAGATGTCCTTCATAGAGTGTGAGTTGTATGCCAAAAGGTAGGACCTGTAGGCTTTCTTCGCTGACTGGTTTAGGAAGTAATTCCCAGCAACAATTTTCTCCTGATCCAAAACTTGAGCTATAATACTACACTTTTAGACAGCAGGATGGAGTTGCAAAAGAAACACTCACAAGTTTGGATTGCGATTTTGGAACATGCTTTTCACTGAACTCGTATTCAGTCAGAGAAATATTGGACGCCTGCAAGCACACATCCAATTATGTGAAGAATGCATGTTATTGGAGAAGTAAAATCCTTAGCATATAAAACTGTACAAGATTCATGTTTCAAAGTGCTTGAAAACAATATTGACTTCGTAGCCAGACAATATATAGAGGAGGGGGGATATTACGTGCAGGTAAATAAGCAACTTCAGTTCTTCTGGTAGTAAGAACAAAAATGCGCGTCCTTGGCCTTTATCACCTCGGGCAGTACGACCGACTCTGTGAATGTAGTCCTACAAATCAAATTCCTAAGTCAAGTTAGCAAAGGTGAGAAAATAGATAATTTATTTAGCAAGGTTAACTACTTGCCTTTGGGTCATCTGGAGGATCATATTGCACAATGTAGTCCTAAACAAGGCAGAAGATCCCTAGGTTAGTCGGGCGATATAGAAAGGATTGGTCCAAATTATTTCAAAACTAAAGGCAAAAACCTTACCACATTAGGAATATCAAGCCCACGTGCTGCCACGTTTGTGCACAATAAGATACCGCTTTCCTCTTTCGAAAATTGGAAGAATGTAGTAGTGCGTTTCTGCTGCTTCAGTTGCCCGTGGATCTCGTGACACTCTATCCCAATGAAATTTAGAAATTCTGCATGGAATTTGACTGAGCTACACGATGAAAAGAACACCATGACCTTCACCTTCTGCTTCATAACCTGCATCTTTCTTAGGAAAGTATACAGAACCAGAAACCTTTTCTCGCTAGGAATGACACAGTAGCCCTGCTGCAAGCCGTCAACGGTAGGCTGCAAGGGCATCAAAGTTAGTTCTCATACTAAATAAATCAAAATTTCCTTCAGAAGAGAGCTGAACAGCAGGGTGAAGCAGTCCCATACCTTTAATTCAGAGTCATCTACTCCAACATAAACAAGCTTTCGTTGTCTTTCTTCCTTTTTCCCAAACGTAAAATTTGCAAAATCTTCAACCTGTGTGATGAAAGCACATAAGCATTGCCGCCAATAGAGAAAATTTGGGAAGTTTGAATAGACTGAATAACAGATCCACTAACCCTTTGAGTCTGTGTGGCAGAAAAGAGAACAGTTTGCTTATTCTGCATAACAATTCCAGGACACAGTAATCTCAGCAGAAAGTTAAAGGCTGCACTTTGCATATGAAATGAAACTGCCAGATGATGACATACCTGAGGGAGGAGCTTAAATATTTGTTTCATGTCCTCCTCAAAATTTTGCTCAAGTATGCGATCAGCTTCATCAATTATAAGGCACTGCAACACAGGGTAAGTTATGTCAGAAAAAATAGGGTAGGTAGAGAGGTCAGGTGTGACATTCATTGCCTTCAACAGCAATTTTCATGAAATTCAATGTCATTTTCCTGCTAAATAGTGACCCATGGCACATGTGCATGCAAGCAAAGCTTTGGAGTTCCAATGGGCAGACCAGCACAGTAGGCAAAATATGCCATTTGCTAACTGCCAAGGTATGAGTGGGCAACAAGATCGATTCCATCCCTGCCCGACAATATATTTACAATGCAATTATATGTTCCTTTCATTAGAAAACAGAATTTAGTATTGGTGATGGCTATAGATCAAACACTTCTACCACTGTAATTAGTTCCCACTTAATTCGGTTTACAGAATAACAAACAGCATTGTATCCACTGGACTTGCCAATGCAACTACTCCCTCCGTCCCAAAATCAGTGCATTTCTAGGTTTGTCCTTAGTCATCCATTAAGTTTGGCCAAATGTATATTCATGAAATAAGTATCATTGACCCTTCGCCAGACCCAAAGTCGCCGGACCCTGCGCAAGCGGAAGCTACATGCACCGGGCTGCCCCCCTTCTTTTTAAATAAGTATCATTAGAATCATCACGAAATATATTTTCATATTTTACCTATTTGATGTTGATACTCTTTTCTGTACACTTGGTCAGAGTTAAAATAGTGGACTTAGGACAGTGTTAGAACTGCGGTTAATCTGGGACAGAGTTAATAATAACTAACGAACACGAAAACATGTAACAAGCTAACAATAACTTTGTAAAAATAGAAACTATTAGCTTTTACGATTTTGCATATACTTGGAATAATGTAGGCTGAGATTTCAAACATACTCTAATTCAGTATTGACAGGAACACTTTCAGTCATGGACAAGAAAAGGGTAGACTGTAGACACACACAAAGAATTCGCTATAAAATAATCAGGTCACTGATTATGCAAATAGAGTAGAGAAGTATGAAATTGCTGGTTGCATTTGTTATTTAGTGTGGTAACTTAAACATGCGCATTACTTCGACAGAAAAATTTCCTTGAAGGTTTGAAAAAAAAAATCATAGAGGCCAGAAAATGTCTTTACCTTTAGCCCTTTGTAGTTGAAACCACCGGTACTTTTCAGATGGTCCAGAAGCCTGCCTGGCGTTGCAACTAATAGATTGACCCCTTTCACAAGCTGGTTTGCCTCACTTCTCATGTTAGTGCCACCAATTACATATCCAAGAGTTTGAGAGTGATACTTCATTAATTTCTTGGCAACATCGTGTGTCTAGAACAAATGAATGAATCAATGAAAAGCATTATTAAGGATAGTGAAGTGTGACTGTGTGAGTCCCTATGAATGAATAGTCTCAGCAACCATATCCAGTATTCAGATACCCTATAGAAAACTGCCTTTTGAAGCTAAACACCTTGCTAACATTTGGCAAATGCAAATTGAAAGGCACTTCAATTTCTTGTCTCCAAAATACTATTAAAATGAGCAAAGCATAACCTTGTGCCTTATATTTACACAGAATTATCTTAGCAAAGCATAACCTTATCTCAGTTGGGACATCTGATTTTGATTGTTTCATTCATAGTAAGTTGAACAGTAATAAAACATGAAAAATAATTAAAAGAGGACTACGGTTGCGCCATGTATATATAATTATATATATACCTGGATAGCAAGCTCCCTTGTTGGGCAGACCACAATAACTACAGTTCCGTTCCTCGGCGTGAAGCGCGCATTGTGTAGCAGTTCGATCACGGGTATAAGGAAAGCGAGTGTCTTCCCTGAGCCAGTCCTGGCTGAACCCAGCACATCATCTCCTACCATCAAATGAGGTATGGATCTAGCTTGAATCTGCAATCACGAGAACAACCAGGCATGAATACATGCTATTACTCTTACTTTTAATAAGATACCAAAATCCAACATCGCGGCAAAGGGCAGATCGACCCACATAACGAGATCATTCACAAAAACATTCAACCATGGACTTGCACTGAGAATAGAAGCATGTACCTTGCCAAAAAGATGGTGTGATGGTAAAATTTTGACGGAGGCGAGCATGACTGACCTGGGTGAGGTGGGTGTAGTTCATCTCTCTGATGGCCTTGGCAGTGAGCTCGGATACGAAGAGCTCCGAGAAAAGCTCGTTTGTGAGAATCCCACCTCCCTTGCCCTTCTGCTCTTTCTTTCCCCCCTCCTCCATCCCATCCATCCCCTTCTCCTCCCGCTTCCGCTTCCGCATCCCCTCCATCACATTCTCCTCCTTTTCTTCCTCTTCCTCCATGGAGGGGCGGAGCAAGGATTTGACCATGTCCAAGGCTTCGAGCAGTTGGCGGCCGTCGGACGGGCGACGGCGATCGATCAATTCAGTGCAGCCGCCGGAAGACTTTGTGTTTACCGGCGAACCGACAATCTCGTTAGGTTTTGAGGGAACCGATTACCGTCGGATGTACGTCAATCAGGCAGCGTTCCACGCTTCCAGTATTAAAGTATTTGGTTAGTGGGCTCTGTTTTTTGACCTGAGCCGTTCGCTGGACGGAAATTATTTGGCCGGCCCAATTTCCTAGTTGGTTCCTTTTTTCTCTTATATGTTTCTTATTAATTAATTATTTTCAATGTTTTTATTTTTTTTATATTTTCGGAAAACTAAATACATATGTTCCAAATCTAAAATTACATAAAAAATTAAAAATTTCGAATTTGAAAAATGTTAAGTAGTGGCGTAACTTTAAAAAATGTTGATAGCTTTAACAAAATGTTCGTATTAAAAAATGTTAACGTGTTTCAAGAAATGTAAATGGAATTTTTATAAAAAAAATCTACAATGTGAAAAGATCTCGTAATTCAAAGAAATGTTTCGTACCACTTAAAAAAAGAACGCTGCATTTTAAAAAATGTTTGCGTGTTTCGAAAAATATGTTCGGGCCATTTCTTTAATATTTTTATAAAATGTAATAAAATGTTTGTGTAGTTAAAAAATATGTTTCGTACCATTAAAGATGTTACAATGTGTGTTTGAAACAATGTTTATCAAATATTCAAAGCATATGTTTGAAAGAAATATTAATCATGTATTTGAAAAGTGTTAAACGTGTATAAAAGATATGTAAAAAAAGGTAAACATCAAGCATATTTAAAATATTAATTATGTATTTTAAAAATGTTAAATGTGTACAAAAAAGTTCCTCATGTATACGAAAAATGTAGAATGTGCATGAAAAAATTACACATGGATCGAGGCAGAACCGTTCGTGATGTTGCATCGGGAGGGAGGGAGATGAAGGTTGGGGCAAAAGTATAGAGAGATCCGGCAATGGTGGAGGAGAGGTAAGGAGAGGTAGCTGAAGCAATGGAAGCTACGGTGGCCGACGCGGTGCTAGTCGTGGTACCGGCCATGGTTGGCTCTGATACCAAGTTGAAATATTTATTGTTCATATTGATTACATTTCATAACTGCTGATAGATATACATGGTTAGAGAAGAGAAAAGGAGGGCGTGCATAGGCACTCGCAGGTGCATGCAAGGCCACGACCAAGAGAGGGCCAATAGACTAGGAGTGTACGTTACAACAGAATATGTGTATAACATGTATTTCAACAAAGACATATGACTATATAGCCCCTGGGTTTCTGTCCAGCGTGTTGCACGCAGACATGCATCCGCTGTATGAATAAAATGCCGGGGAGTGGAGTTATTAGAAAAAAAGACAATACACAATATTATTGAACAAGTCGGTTGATGGCTTCACTTTTAGTGAGCCATCGTGAAGATCCGCAAAGCTGCATATCAGCATGAAGTAGCGTCAAGCTCGGGTGAGGAGGTGATCCGTCATATTTTTTCTTCAGTGGCTGCTGACCTGCTGTGGTGATGCCAGCGGCAGGTGATGGACGTTGGTGTCAAGCTCAAAGATATTCACTATCTTTTTAGTTTTGTCATGTCGGTTGTTACGTGACTTATCCTTTGATCTTTATGATATAAATAAGACACATATTAACATAAAAAAAAACCAGTTGTTGAGCATATTCGGCCAGTATGCTTCTCCGGTGAGGTTTCCCCCCTTTCCTTTTGCGTACGCTTGAAGCAGCGCGGAGTTTAACTTCGTCTTCCATGCATGCCATGCCATGCCAGTACGCGTTTTGACTTCGCTGACGTTCGTGAGCATTGGCGTTCACACAATGTTGACGGCAAAGACGTACGGTGCGGTCGAAAGCTACAGCTTTTGTATAGAAAGCTTGTACACTCTGAACTCGCTGTTCAAGTTCGTGAGAATCTATGCGTCGCCCAATTTCAACGTTGGCAGTAGTAAAAACTGCGTACGTCGATGCGTGGAACTTTCACCGTACTTTCCTAGGCCTGCCTGCAACGCGTGGCTCTCCATAAATACCGGCCAAATCTTCGAACAAGAACCCACAACTCACACACACACACACATCACAGAAGAGCGTAGTTCGATTGAACACTCACAAAGTTTGAATCAGTATACACCATCGATCGGTCTCTCCATGGCCACGATGATGAGGAAGCTTGTGGCGGCCATGCTCTTGGTTCTCGTGGCCACGTCCGGCTCATCATGGTACCGGGCGGCGGCGAGGCCGTTGCAAGGTGATGAGGTGCAAGACGGGGAACCCTCCTCCGGCGGCATTGCGCTGCCGTCGCCGACGCATTGGCGTGGACACGTGCTGTCTCAGTTGGAGGAGAAGGGCCCCAACGGGTGCCCGAAGACTCACAATCATACCACAACTTGTCCCCCCGTGTAGAGGCGAGCGGACACGAAGGACGCCTTGCATGGGAGCCGAACCTGAAGTTTATTGGTTCGATTCGCAGTGATCAAAGTATCGCAGTGATCCATCCGCTTGTGTGGTCTCATGTATTCGGTGTTCAGACTACAAGGCAAGGAAAAATCAATTATGTAGCACCCTTCTAAATTTATGCTATAGCACTTCTATTCGTACTGACCAAACCGACAAGTATGTTAGTCAGATGTTAAAGGGAGTGACTCGATCTTAGTTGCAGGCAAGGAAAGAGCAATTATGTACCCTTTCAAATTTATGCTATAGCACACTTCTATTTCTCTACTTATATACACATCATATATTTTTGTATACATCTAAAGCATTTTGATGTATGTTTAACACTTTTCAAATCCATGATTAATATGTTTTCAGTTACGTGTTTGAACATTTTTGTGGTATACGTGTTCAATATCTTTCAAATACACTTTGAAACATTTTTCCGAATGATAAGAAACACATTTCTTAAAATTATGTGGACATTATCTTTACACTGTATAATATTTTTTAAATACCACACACACATTTTTTAAATGCCTGACCATTTTTAAAATATAATGTACATTTTTGAATTGTATTTAACATTATATTTTGAATTACATGAACATTGTTTAGTGTGTATAAGATTTTATTAAATGTCACGTATATTTTGAACCGTGTGAACATATTTGAAATATCACTTTTTTGAATGGTACAAATATTTCCTATACTCCGACGATGGTGCTCGCATTTTCCTGAATTTATTTCAGGCCTTCTAACGATGTGCGTTCAGTGCAAGGTGACATTCCCGTCGACTACGAAGGCGTCTGTGACGACTTTATCAATCTTAATATGATGTGCCAGCTCAGTCTTTCGAATGTGCTCATAGAATAGGTTGTGCGTGCGTGTATTCATAAGGATGGATATATGAGCGTCTGCCTATGTATTGTATTAAAAGCAAGTCCAATGTTCACCCACGTCAAAAGCTTGACACTTTTTTCACAAAAAATAAAATAAAAAGATAGCTTGCCAATTACACGAAAGTAACTTGGGCACTTTAGTGCTTGAATGTGATCGACGACCAGAACAGAGGCCACGAAGATCGAAGGGTGCCTCTTACCCGGTGCATGAGTATCACGGGTCTCCTCCCCAATGGAGTCGTGTCTTCTCTCCGTGAAGCGGTCGGTAGTGTGACTGAATGATACACTTTGACTTAGAACGGGCTGCTACACACAACACGTTCCATAATTACCATATCAGATTCGCCGAGCTCATCTACCTATCATCCACTTCAGTGTTCTTTTTAGTTTTAGAGCTCATTCAGTTAACGTGTTCAACTTAGATTTGTTTATCATTTTAACAGGGTTAACGGCTTCTCAACTAGCTCTCTTGTTCATTTAACTTTGGATTTGATTCATAATTTTTAACTACATCAATGACTTTCCAAATTAATGGCTCCTGCTTCAATGCTACAGTGGCGACTTTATCAAGCACATCAGTCTCCTGCACCTCTCACCACGAAAGAAAAGAAGCGGCAACACATGCACTGTAGCACCAATATATTATATGCGGCCACCAATACAAGAACCTTTTCCATATAAGTATAGGTTGATTTGCTCATATAACAAACAATCACGCCATCAAAAAGTCCACCAAAACAACGCATTATAAAAAAACACACTTCGCCATCTTCCTCACGCGCTAAACCATTTTTTATTGTTATGAAATCACAACAACACAAATGGCGCAGCGAAGCGCGTCCAGCCCTTCTAATAAATACACCATGCTCCGTAATTTTAGATATCTCTCATTCAATTGAGGTGTACAATCTTGGATTGAAGGAAATATGCCCTAGAGGCAATAATAAAATTGTTATTTATACTTCCTTATATCATGATAGATGTTTATTATTCATGTTAGAATTGTATTAACCGAAAACTTAGTACATGTGTGAATACATAGACAAACAGAGTGTCCCTAGTATGTCTGTACTTGACTAGCTCCTTAATCAAAGATGGTTAAGTTTTCTAGCCATAGACATGTGTTGTCATTTGATGAACGGGATCACATCATTAGAGAATGATGGACTAGACCCATCCGTTAGCTTAGCACTATGATCGTTTAGTTTATTGCTATTGCTTTTTTCATGACTTATACATGTTCCTATGACTATGAGATTATGCAACTCCCGAATACCGGAGGAACACCTTGTGTGCTATCAAACATCACAACGTAACTGAGTGACTATAAAGATGCTCTACAGGTGTCTACGATGATGTTTGTTGAGTTGGCATAGATCGAGATTAGGATTTGTCACTCCGATCGTCGGAGAGGTATCTCTGGGCCCTCTCGGTAATGCACATCACAATAAGCCTTGCAAGCAATGTAGCTAATGAGTTAGTTACGGGATGTAGCATTACGGAACAAGTAAAGAGACTTGCCGGTAACGAGATTGAACTAGGTATTGAGATCCCGACGATCGAATCTCGGGCAAGTAACATACCGATGACAAAGGGAACAACGTATACCGTTATGCGGCTTGACCGATAAAGATCTTTGTAGAATATGTAGGAGCCAATATGAGCATCCAGGTTCCGCTATTGGTTATTGACCGGAGACATGTCTCGGTCATGTCTACATAGTTCTCGAACCCGTAGGGTCCGCACGTTTAACGTACGATGACAAGTTATGTGATTTGATATATCGAAGGTTGTTCAGAGTCCCGGATGAGATCACGGACATGACGAGGAGTCTCGAAAGGATTGAGACATAAAGATTGATATATTGAAAGGTTATATTCGGACACCAGAATGATTCCGAAATGTATCAGGTATTTTCCAGAGTACCGGGAGCTTACCAGAACCCCCCGGGGGATTAATGGGCCACAATGGGTCTTAGTGGAGAAGAGAGAGGGCCGTCCAGAGGTGCCCCCCCCCCTTGCCCAGTCCGAATTGGACAAGGGGAAGAGGGGCGCCCCCCTCCTTTCTTTTCTTCTCCCCTTTTTCCCTTCTTCTCCTTCTTAGACTAGGAAAGGGGGAAACCTACTCCTACTAGGAGTAGGATTCCTCCCCCCTTGGCGCACCCCTTGTGGCCAGCCAGCCTTCTCCTCCCCTCCTTTATATATGGGGGAGGGGGCACCCCATAGACACACAAGTTGATCTTTAGCCGTGTGCGATGCCCCCCTCCACAGTTTTTCACCTCGGTCATATTGTCGTAGTGCTTAGGTGAAGCCCTGCGTCGGTAACTTCATCATCACCGCCAACACGCCGTCGTGCTGACGAAACTCACCCTCGACCTCAACTGGATCAAGAGTACGAGGGACGTCACCGAGATGAACATGTGCAGATCGAGGAGGGGCCATGCGTTCGGTACTTGATCGGTTGGATCGCGAAGACGTTCAACTACATCAACTGCGTTACTAATGAAGGAAATATGCCCTAGAGGCAATAATAAAGTTATTATTTATTTCCTTATTTCATGATAAATGTTTATTATTCATGCTAGAATTGTATTAACCGGAAATATAATACATGTGTGAATACATAGACAAACATAGTGTCACTAGTATGCCTCTACTTGACTAGCTCATTAATCAAAGATAGTTAAGTTTCCTAACCATAGACATGAGTTTTCATTTGATTAACGGGTTCACATCATTAGGAGATGATGTGATTGACTTGACCCATTCCGTTAGCTTAGCACTTGATCGTTTAGTATGTTGCTATTGCTTTCTTCATGACTTATACATGTTCCTATGACTATGAGATTATGCAACTCCCATTTACTGGAGGAACACTTTGTGTGCTACGTCACAACGTAACCGGGTGATTATAAAGGTGCTCTACAGGTGTCTCCGAAGGTACTTGTTGGGTTGGCGTATTTCGAGATTAGGATTTGTCACTCCGATTGTCGGAGAGGTATCTCTGGGCCCACTCAGTAATGCACATCACTATAAGCGTTGCAAGCATTGAAACTAATGAGTTAGTTGCGGGATGATGTATTACGGAACGAGTAAAGAGACTTGCCGGTAATGAGATTGAACTATGTATTGAGATACCGACGATCGAATCTCGGGCAAGTAACATACTGACGACAAAGGGAACAACGTATGTTGTTATGCGGTTTGACCGATAAAGATCTTCGTAGAATATGTGGGAGCCAATATGAGCATCCAGGTTCCGCTATTGGTTATTGACCGGAGACATGTCTCGGTCATGTCTACGTAGTTCTCGAACCCGTAGGGTTCGCACGCTTAAAGTTTGATGACGGTTATATTATGAGTTTATGGTTTTTGATGTACCGAAGGTAGTTAGGAGTCCCGGATGTGATCATGGACATGACGAGGAGTTTCGAAATGTTCGAGACATAAAGATCGATATATTGGACAACTATATTTGGATACCGGAATGGTTCCGGGTGAGATCGGGATAATACCGGAGCACCGGGAGGCTATCGAAACCCCCCGGGAGGTATATGGGCCTTAATGGGCTTTAGTGGAAAGGAGGGGAAAGGAGCAAGGGAGGGGGCGCCCCCCAAGCCCAATCCGAATTGGCAGGGGAGCCGCCCCCCCTTTCCTTCCTCCCTCCTTCCTCTTCCTTCCCTCTCCCTCTCCAAATAGGAAAAGGAGGAGTCCCATTCCCGGTGGGAGTAGGACCCCCCCCCCTTGGGCGCGCCTCCTCCCCTTGGCCGGCCCTCTCCTCCCCTCCTTTATGTACGGAGGAGAGGGGCACCCCATAGACACAACAATTGATCTCTTGGATCTCTTAGCCGTGTGCGGTGCCCCCCTCCATCATAATCCACCTCGATAATATCGTAGCGGTGCTTAGGCGAAGTCCTGCGTCGGTAGAACATCATCATCGTCACCACACCGTTGTGCTGACGGAACTCTCCCTCAAAAGCTCGGCTGGATCGGAGTTCGAGGGACGTCATCGAGTTGAACGTGTGCAGAACTCGGAGGTGCCGTGCGTTCGGTACTTGATCGGTCGGATCGTGAAGACGTACGACTACATCAACCGCGTTGTGCTAACGCTTCCGCTTTCGGTCTACGAGGGTACGTAGACAATACTCTCCCCTCTCGTTGCTATGCATCACCATGATCTTGCGTGTGCGTATGAAATTTTTGAAATTACTATGGTCCCCAACAGTGGCATCCGAGCCTGGAGAAAAATTAATTTGAAATAGGGTAACATGATTCCCTACAATAGAAAACTGGAGAAAAATTAATTTGAAATCATTTTGGTATTTTTAAAATAATTTTTATTGGATTTTATTAGACCAGTAGCACTCTTTGTTTTATCTGATTTTGTGTGGATTTTATTTGGCATATTGAAAATGTTCATGTCGTAGAAAATCTTTTTCTGAAAATTTTGATATATTATATGCCTATATAATATTTTAGTTTATTTTTGTTTTTGTTATTTTTGTTGTCTGTGAATTTTTTTAAAAAAAAACTCTTCGAACAGTGTCAGGCCGAAGCCCAGCACTGCTCTCTCTCTCTCCCCGCGCCAGGCCAGCCAGCCCAGCCCAGCAGCGGCCCAACGCGCCCGCACCGCCGCCTCCGACTCCGGGAGTCCGCCACCCGTACGACGCCGTTCGCCGCCGCCGTGCTCCGCCCTGCCTCTCCTCGCCGCCTTTGCTCCCTACTCCACGCAACCCCTCGCCCCCCCTCCATATAAGCTCGCGCCGCCGCCCGCCTTCTCTCTGCCGTGCCGCGCCGCCTCTCCCGCGTCTCGGCGAGCCACCGGAGCCCGCTGCATCTTGCCGCACCTGCCGCTGCCGCCGACGAGCTGCACCGCCCCGCCGCCTCTCGCCTCGCGCCGCCACCGCACCTCCGTCCATTGCCGCTCCGCCCCGCGCCGCTCCTCGCCGTCGCCCGCGCTGCCGCCCCGCTCGCCGTCGAACTGCCGCCCTCGCTGGACTCCAACCACCGCGGAAAAAAACCCCGCCACCGGCATCGAACCCGCTGTGAACCGGTAATAAGTCCACCCAGTTCACCGGTTTATTTTAGGGTTTCGGTTTTCGTTTAAAAAAACGGTTTAGTTTTTTTCATTGTTAAGGAAATCGTTAACTGGTAGCTGCTCGGCCGGCTGGTGAGTAGGGGATTAATAGGCTAATCGGCAAGTTAATCGGACATTTAATCAATTAATCGGACGATTTATCGGGTAATCGGCTACTCGGGGACCCTATGAGTAGGGATTAATCGGCAAGTTAACTGGTTAATCGGATGAATTCTTGAACAGGGTTTTTTTAGTTAGATCTATTTAGAGAACGTTCTCTGTTTAGAACTAGTTAGTGAACGTTCGTTATTTAGTGTTTTCTTTTTCTGTTAATTTCGGCCAGGGACCTATTCATGATAAATTTCTTCACAAATTAGTCCCTGTACTTCAAACGACTACAACTTTTCACCCGTTTGTCCAAATCCAACGAAACCAACGCCCACTTCTTCCTTTCGATTTCCCTCTATCCAGTAATCCAACTCAAACATGTTTTTGAAAAGTTTAAAATTTGAATTAGATCAGATTTGAATTCAAACTTCGTTTGATCATAACTTGAGTTTCGTAACTCCGTTTGAGTTGATTCTTTTTGCAAATCGAAGCTCTTGACCTAAACATTCTGATAAGGACAAATTCACATAATTTTGGTACTGTTAGAAATTGTTTTATGTTGCAAGAGCTATTTGCTTGGTTTTGATGTTTTCCGAATCATCTTCTTGTTCTTTCTGATCTTTTGAGTGATTGCTTATGTGTGGTTACTATTGCTTGCTTACGATAGATTGACCGGAGTGTGACGAGTAGAACTATCAAGAGTTTTGAGTGCGAGTCATCTTCATCAACACTGCAGGCAAGTTCACACTTTGATCATATCCCTTTCCATACCCAGTTTTTATGCATTAGTTTCAACCCTCAAACATTGCATGATTAGGACCTAATTAAATTGTGGGATGGGAAGTAGTTGAGGTAGTATCTATTACCTGTTTATTATCAAACCCTTGGGAGTTACTATTACGTTATGCTTACAATGTCATGCTATGCTCGTAGACATGGATTGGCTTTTGAGAGTATTCATGACAGATGTGAGATTGTTAAATTAATGGTTTATCTAAGGTGGCAACTTAAACACACATCTGGGTGGATTGAGGCACCTGGTTATTCTAGGATTGCCTGTCTAGGCACCTGGGTAGACTAGGTTTGCCTGTTTTTTTGGACCGCCACCCAGGCTCAAAGGGATCATGAGATTATTCATACTAGAAACTTCCGTGTGCAGCCACAAGCTATTATGGGCTCTAGCATAGTTGATTAAGTCGTGTGAACTCTTACAGTGGTAGACTAGCAGATGTAGGGTTGTAGGTGGTACGGTCTACCCATCGTAAGGTGCAAACGCTTCTGAAAGACTATGTCTCGGTCATCCGTCTTCTCAAACACCATGTAGTGCGAGAAACCAAACGGAGGCGATCGAGTCTTGTGGGGAAAAGTGCGCAAACCTCTGCAGAGTGTATAAACTAATCATGATTAGCCGTGTCCCCGGTTATGGACATCTTGAGTATCTAGTACCTGGATTATCATGTGAATCTCATCACGTTACTTTAAATGAATATTGTTGGGTTTTAATGATGATATTTAATTGGGATTGAGAATGCTGTCAACCATTCTCAATGTTTAACAACCACCATGATAGTTAAATAAAATTTATTCCTTTGCAGTAGGGAAAAATTGGCTTTTTGCAAAAACCTTATAACCATAGAGCTTTTCCACCAGCCATATATGCATGTAGTGATAGCCATTGTTCATCATTCTCTATGGTGTGAATTTGCCAGTACATTCAATGTACTGACCCTTTGTGGCTGCAACATCTCATGTTGTAGGAGTATCTTACGACGAGTAAGTGGTACGTTAGGGTTACGATTTCTACACTCAACTTTGCCATTGGTGTTGATGGGAATCCACAACCTTGTTACTTACGCTATTTTGGATTGAGGTAATAGTATCTTACGTTACTTATACATGTGATTTACCTCTGTTATAAATCCTCGAGTATTGTGTGTGTCAGCATACCGATCCAGGGATGACACTTAAGCATAGAGATTTGATCCATTTGGGTCGGGTCGCTACAAGATGGTATCAGAGCACATGTTGACTGTAGGACGTGACCCTAGAAACTGGCAAGCCCATAGCAAAGATTTTTCTCTACAACATTCCTTTTCAAAAAGACCTTTTTACCTCTCTTCTCTTCCGAGCTTATTCAAAAATTCCCTTTAGTGAGACCATACCCCTTTCCCCTTTTGACCACACGAAGATTCGACTGATGAGACCACTCCAAGAAGTACAAGATATTGAACAACTAAGACCACTTCGAAATGAATAGTATTTTCCGTGCATCTGAATAATGGAAACTACAACGGTTGAAGACCGAAGACAAGTAGAATTTGAAGGCTCTGAAGAATTCTCAGATTTGTATGACCTAGGAAGGCTACCCTTATGGAACTTGGCAGACTATGGAAGTCGTCATTGTTGGAAATATGCCCTAGAGGCAATAATAAATTAGTTATTATTATATTTCCTTGTTGATAATAATCGTTTATTATCCATGCTAGAATTGTATTGATAGGAAACTCAGATACATGTGTGGATACATAGACAACACCGTGTCCCTAGTAAGCCTCTAGTTGACTAGCTCGTTGATCAATAGATGGTTACGGTTTCCTGACCATGGACATTGGATGTCGTTGATAACGGGATCACATCATTAGGAGAATGATGTGATGGACAAGACCCAATCCTAAGCCTAGCACAAGATCATGTAGTTCGTATGCTAAAGCTTTTCTAATGTCAAGTATCATTTCCTTAGACCATGAGATTGTGCAACTCCCGGATACCGTAGGAGTGCTTTGGGTGTGCCAAACGTCACAACGTAACTGGGCGGCTATAAAGGTACACTATAGGTATCTCCGAAAGTGTCTGTTGGGTTGGCACGAATCGAGACTGGGATTTGTCACTCCGTGTAAACGGAGAGGTATCTTTGGGCCTACTCGGTAGGACATCATCGTAATGTGCACAATGTGATCAAGGAGTTGATCATGGGATGATGTGTTACCGAACGAGTAAAGAGACTTGCCGGTAACAAGATTGAACAAGTTATCGGGATACTGACGATCGAATCTTGGGCAAGTATCGTACCGCTAGAGAAAGGGAATTGTATACGGGATTGATTAAGTCCTTGACATCGTGGTTCATCCGATGAGATCATCGTGGAGCATGTGGAAGCCAACATGGGTATCCAGATCCCGCTGTTGGTTATTGACCGGAGAGGTGTCTTGGTCATGTCTGCATGTTTCCCGAACCCGTAGGGTCTACACACTTAAGGTTCGATGACGCTAGGGTTATAGGGAATAGATATATGTGGTTACCGAATGTTGTTCGGAGTCCCGGATGAGATCACGGACGTCACGAGGAGTTCCGGAATGGTCCGGAGGTAAAGATTTATATATGGGAAGTCCTGTTTTGGTCACCGGAAAAGTTTTGGGTTTATCGGTAATGTACCGGGACCACCGGGAGCGTCCCGGTGGTCCACCAAGTGGGGCCACCAGCCCCGGAGGGCTGCATGGGCTAAGTGTGGGAGGGGACCAGCCCCAGGTGGGCTGGTGCGCCCCCCACCAAGGCCCAAGGCGCAAGGGAGAGTGGAAGGGGGCAAACCCTAGGCTCAGGTGGGCCTAAGGCCCACCTAGTCGTGCGCCCCCCTCTCTCCCCCCTTGGCCGCCCCCCTAGATGGGATCTAGGGCTGGCCGCCACCCCTAGGGGTGGAAACCTAGGTGGGGGCGCAGCCCCTCCCCTCCCCCTATATATACTTGAGGTTTTGGGCTGCCATAGACACGATTCAATCTCCTTCTTGGCGCAGCCCTACCCCTCTCCCTCCTCGTCTCTTGTGGTGCTTGGCGAAGCCCTGCTGGAGTACCACGCTCCTCCACCACCACCACGCCATCGTGCTACTGCTGGATGGATTCTTCCCCAACCTCTCCTTCTCCCCTTGCTAGATCAAGGCGTAGGAGACGTCACCGGGCTGTACGTGTGTTGAACACGGAGGTGCCGTCCGTTCGGCACTAGGATCATCGGTGATTTGGATCACGATGAGTACGACTCCATCAACCCCGTTCACTTGAACGCTTCCGCTTAGCGATCTACAAGGGTATGTAGATGCACTCTCCTTCCCTTTGTTGCTAGATTACTCCATAGATTGATCTTGGTGATGCGTAGAAAATTTTGAATTTCTGCTACGTTCCCCAACAGTGGCATCATGAGCTAGGTCTATGCATAGTTACTATGCACGAGTAGAACACAAAGTAGTTGTGGGCATCGTTATTGTCAATTATCTTGGCGTTACTAGTCTTATCTTGATTCGGCGGCATCGTGGGATGAAGCGGCTCGGACCAACCTTACACGTACGCTTACGTGAGACCGGTTCCACCGACTGACATGCACTAGTTGCATAAGGTGGCTAGCGGGTGTCTGTCTCTCCCACTTTAGTCGGATCGGATTCGATGAAAAGGGTCCTTATGAAGGGTAAATAGAAATTGGCATATCACGTTGTGGTTTTTGCGTAGGTAAGAAACGTTCTTGCTAAGAAACCTATAGCAGCCACGTAAAAAACTTGCAACAACAATTAGAGGACGTCTAACTTGTTTTTGCAGCATATGCCGTGTGATGTGATATGGCCAAAAGGATGCGATGAATGATATATGTGATGTATGAGATTGATCATGTTCTTGTAATAGGAATCACGACTTGCATGTCGATGAGTATGACAACCGGTAGGAGCCATAGGAGTTTTCTTAATTTATTTATGACCTGCGTGTCAACATAAACGTCATGTATTTACTTTACTTTATTGCTAAACCATTAGCCATAGTAGTAGAAGTAATAGATGACGAGACAACTTCATGAAGACACGATGATGGAGATCATGATGATGGAGATCATGGTGTCATGCCGGTGACGATGATGATCATGGCGCCCCGAAGATGGAGATCAAAAGGAGCAAAATGATATTGGCCATATCATGTCACTATTTGATTGCATGTGATGTTTATCATGTTTTACATCTTATTTGCTTAGAACGACAATAGCTAAAATAAGATGATCCCTCGCAATAATTTCAAGAAAAGTGTTCCCCCTAACTGTGCACCACTGCGAAGGTTCGTTGTTTCGAAGCACCACGTGATGATCGGGTGTGATAGATTCTAACGTTCGAATACAACGGGTGTAAGCCAGATTTACACACGCAATACACTTAGGTTGACTTGATGAGCCTAGCATGTACAGACATGGCCTCGGAACGCGGAAGACCGAAAGGTCGAACATGAGTCGTATAGAAGATACGATCAACATGAAGATGTTCACCGATGATGACTAGTCCGTCTCACGTGATGATCGGACACGGCTTAGTTGACTCGGATCATGTAATCACTTAGATGACTAGAGGGATGTCTATCTGAGTGGGAGTTCATAAGATGAACTTAATTATCCTGAACATAGTCAAAAGGTCTTCGCAAATTATGTCGTAGCTCGCGCTTCAGTTCTACTGTTTAGATATGTTCCTAGAGAAAATTTAGTTGAAAGATGATAGTAGCAATTATGCGGACTAGGTCCGTAAACTGAGGATTGTCCTCATTGCTTCATAGAAGGCTTATGTCCTTAATGCACCGCTCAGTGTGCTGAACCTCGAACGTCGTCTGTGGATGTTGCGAACATCTGACATACACGTTTTGATGACTACATGATAGTTCAGTGCGTAATGCTAAATGGTTTAGAATTGAGGCACCAAAGACGTTTTTTGAAACATCGCAGAACATATGAGATGTTTCGAGGGCTGAAATTGGGATTTCAGGCTCGTGCTCACCTCAAGAGGTATAAGACCTCCGACGATTTTCTTAGCCTGCAAACTAAGGGAGAAAAAGCTCAATTGTTGAGCTTGTGCTCAGATTGTCTGAGTACAACAATCATTTGAATCGAGTGGGAGTTGATCTTCCAGATGAGATAGTGATGTTTCTCCGAAGTCATTACCACCAAGCTGCTAGAGCTTCGTGATGAACTATAATATATCAGGGACATATATGATGACCCTTGAGATATTCGCGATGTTTGACACCGCGAAAGTAGAAATCAAAAGGGAGCATCAATCGTTGATGGTTAGTAAAACCACTAGTTTCAAGAAGGGCAAGGGCAAGAAAGGGATACTTCATGGAACAACAAATCAGTTGCTGTTCTAGTGAAGAAACCCAAAGTTGAACCCAAGCCCGAGACTAAGTGCTTCTGTAATAAGGGGAACAGTCACTGAAGCAGAACCACCCTAGATACTTGGTAGATGAGAAGGCTGGCAAGGTCGACAGAAGTATATTGGATATGCATTATAATGTGTACTTTACTAGTACTCCTAGTAGCACCAGGGTATTAGATACCGGTTCGGTTGCTAAATGTTAGTAAACTCGAAATAAAAAGCTGCGGAGTAAACGGAGACTAGCTAAAGGTGAGCTGGTGATATGTGTTGGAAGTTTTTCCCAAGCTTGATGTGATCAAGCATCGCACGCTCCCTCTACCATCGAGATTGGTGTTTGCGTTGAGCATAGACTTGATTGGATTATGTCTGTCACAATACGATTATTCATTTAAGGAGAATAATGGTTACTCTGTTTATTTGAATAATACCTTCAATGGTCTTGCACCTAAAATGAATGGTTTATCGAATCTCGATCGTAGTGATACACATGTTCATGCCAAAAGATATAAGATAGTAATGATAGTACCACCTACTTGTGGCACTGCCACGTAAGTCATATCGGTATAAAACGCATGAAGAAGCTCCATGTTGATGGATCTTTGGGCTCACTCGTTTTGAAAAGTTTGAGACATGCGAACCATGTCTATTGGTGTATATGCATGAAGAAACTCCATGCAAATGGACCGTTTGGACTCACTTGATTTTGAATCACTTGAGACATGCAAATCATACCACATGGGCAAGATGACTGAAAGCCTCGTTTTCAGTAAAATGGAACTAGAAAGCAACTTGTTGGAAGTAATACATTTTGATGTGTGCAGTCCAATGAGTGCTGAGGCGTGTAGTGGATATCGTTATGTTCTTACTTCACAGATGATTTGAGTAGATGTTGAGTATATTTACTTGATGAAACACAAGTCTGAATTATTGAATGGTTCAAGTAATTTCAGAGTGAAGTTGAAGATCTTCGTGACAAGAGGATAAAATGTCTATGATATGATCATAGAAATGAATATCTGAGTTACGAGTTTGGCACGCAATTAAGAAATTATGGAAATTGTTTCACAGCTAATACCGCCTGGAACACCATAGTGTGATGGTGTGTCCGAACATCATAGTTGCACCCTATTGGATATGGTGCGTACCATGATGTCTCTTATCGAATTACCACTATCGTTCATGGGTTAGGCATTAGAGACAACCACACTCACTTTGATAGGGCACCATGTAATTCCGTTGAGACGAAACCATTTGAACTATGGCTTGGAGAAACCTGAGTTGTCGTTTCTTAAAAGTTTGGGGCTGCGACGCTTATGTGAAAAGTTTCAGGCTGATAAGCTCGAACCCAAAGCGGATAAATGCATCTTCATAGGACACCCAAAACAGTTGGGTATACCTCCCGTCTCTGATCCGAAAGCAATAAGGGATTGTTTCTGCAATCGGGTCTTTTCTCGAGGAAAAGTTTCTCTCAAAAGAATTGAGTGGGAGGATGGTGGAGACTTGATGAGGTTATTTAACCGTCTCTTCAACTAGTGTGTGGCAGGGCACAGGGAGTTGTTCCTGTGGCACCTACACCAATTGAAGTGGAAGCTTATGATAGTGATCATGAAACTTCAGATCAAGTCACTACCAAACCTCGTGGGATGACAAGGATGCGTACTACTTCAGAGTGGTACGTAATCCTGTCTTGGAAGTCATGTTGCTAGACAACAATGAACCTACGAGCTATGGAGAAGCGATGGTGGGCCTGGATTCCAAAATGGCTCAAGGCAATATAATCCGAGAGAGGATCCATATATGAAAACAAAGTGTAGACTTTGGAAGAACTACTTGATGGTCGTAAGGCTGTTAGGTACATATGGATTTTAAAAGGAAGACGGACAATGATGGTAAGTATCACCATTAAGAAAGCTCAACTTGTCGTTAAGATGTTTTCCGACAAGTTCAAGGAGTTGACTGCGATGAGACTTTCTCACTCATAGCGATGCTAAGAGTCTGTTGGAATTATATTAGCGATTACTGCATTATTTATGAAATCTTGTAGATAGGATGTCAAAACATTGTTTCCTCGACGATTTTCTTGAGGAAAGGTTGTATGTGATACAACCGGAAGGTTTTGTCAATCCTGAAAGATGCTAATAAGTATGCAAAGCTCCAGTAATCCTTCTAAGGACTGGAGTAAGCATCTCGGAGTTGGAATGTATGCTTTGATAAGATGATCAAAGATTTTGGGTGTATACAAAGTTTATGAGAAACTTGTATTTCCAAAGAAGTGAGTGGGAGCACTATAGAATTTCTGATGAATATATGTTGTTGACATATTGTTGATCAGAAATGACGTAGAATTTCTGGAAAGCATATAGGGTTATTTGGAAAGTGTTTTTCAATGGAAAGCCTGGATTAAGCTACTTGAACATTGAGCATCAAGATCTATAAGGATAGATCAAAACGCTTAATGGTACTTTCAAATGAGCACATACCTTGACATGATCTTGAAGGTGTTCAAGATGGATCAGTCAAAGAAGGAGTTCCTGCCTGAGTTGTAAGGTATGAAGTTAAGACTTAAAGCTCGACCACGACAGAAGAAAGAGGAAGGACGAAGGTCGTCCCCTATGCTTTTGTCATAGGCTCTATACGGTATGCCATGCTGAGTACCGCACCTGATGTGTGCCTTGCCACATGTCTGGCAAGAGGGTACAAAGGTGATCTAGGAGTAGATCACCAGATTGCGGTCAAAATTATCCTTAGAGGAATAAGGAAATGTTTCTCGGTTATGGAGGTGATAAAGTGTTCGACGTAAAGAGTTACGTCGATGCAAGCTTAACACCTATCCGGATAGCTCTGAGTAGAGATACCGGATACATATAATGGAGCAACAATTTAGAATAGCTCCAAGTAGAACAGTTATTTGAAATGGCTCCAAATGTAGCGTAGTAGTTGCATCTACAAGATGACATAGAAATTTGCGAAGTACATACGGATCTGAATGTTGCAGACCCGTTGACTGAAACCTCTCTCACAAGCATAACATGATCAAACCCAGAACTCTTTGGGTGTTAGTCACATGGGGATGTGACCTTGAGTGTTAATCACATATCAACGTGAACTGGATTATTGACTCTAGTGCAAGTGGGAGACTGTTGGAAATATGCCCTAGAGGCAATAATAAATTAGTTATTATTATATTTCCTTGTTGATGATAATCGTTTATTATCCATGCTAGAATTGTATTGATAGGAAACTCAGATACATGTGTGGATACATAGACAACACCATGTCCCTAGTAAGCCTCTAGTTGACTAGCTCGTTGATCAATAGATGGTTACGGTTTCCTGACCATGGACATTGGATGTCGTTGATAACGGGATCACATCATTAGGAGAATGATGTGATGGACAAGACCCAATCCTAAGCCTAGCACAAGATCATGTAGTTCGTATGCTAAAGCTTTTCTAATGTCAAGTATCATTTCCTTAGACCATGAGATTGTGCAACTCCCGGATACCGTAGGAGTGCTTTGGGTGTGCCAAACGTCACAACGTAACTGGGCGGCTATAAAGGTACACTATAGGTATCTCCGAAAGTGTCTGTTGGGTTGGCACGAATCGAGACTGGGATTTGTCACTCCGTGTAAACGGAGAGGTATCTTTGGGCCCACTCGGTAGGACATCATCATAATGTGCACAATGTGATCAAGGAGTTGATCATGGGATGATGTGTTACGGAACGAGTAAAGAGACTTGCCGGTAACGAGATTGAACAAGGTATCGGGATACCGACGATCGAATCTCGGGCAAGTATCGTACCGCTAGACAAAGGGAATTGTATACGGGATTGATTAAGTCCTTGACATCGTGGTTCATCCGATGAGATCATCGTGGAGCATGTGGGAGACAACATGGGTATCCAGATCCCGCTGTTGGTTATTGACCGGAGAGGTGTCTCGGTCATGTCTGCATGTTTCCCGAACCCGTAGGGTCTACACACTTAAGGTTCGATGACGCTAGGGTTATAGGGAATAGATATACATGGTTACCGAATGTTGTTCGGAGTCCCGGATGAGATCCCGGACGTCACGAGGAGTTCCGGAATGGTCCGGAGGTAAAGATTTATATATGGGAAGTCCTGTTTTGGTCACCAGAGAAGTTTCGGGTTTATCGGTAATGTACCGGGACCACCGGGAGGGTCCCAGTGGTCCACCAAGTGGGGCCACCAGCCCCGGAGGGCTGCATGGGCTAAGTGTGGGAGGGGACCAGCCCCAGGTGGGCTGGTGCGCCCCCCACCAAGGCCCAAGGCGCAAGGGAGAGTGGAAGGGGGCAAACCCTAGGCTCAGATGGGCCTAAGGCCCACCTAGTGGTGCGCCCCCCTCTCTCCCCCCTTGGCCGCCCCCCTAGATGGGATCTAGGGCTGGCCGCCACCCCTAGGGGTGGAAACCTAGGTGGGGGCGCAGCCCCTCCTCTCCCCCTATATATACTTGAGGTTTTGGACTGCCATAGACACGATTCAATCTCCTTCTTGGCGCAGCCCTACCCCTCTCCCTCCTCGTCTCTTGTGGTGCTTGGCGAAGCCCTGCTGGAGTACCACGCTCCTCCACCACCACCACGCCGTCGTGTTGCTGCTGGATGGAGTCTTCCCCAACCTCTCCTTCTCCCCTTGCTGGATCAAGGCGTAGGAGAAGTCACCGGGCTGTACGTGTGTTGAACACGGAGGTGCCGTCCATTCGGCACTAGGATCATCGGTGATTTGGATCACGACGAGTACGACTCCATCAACCCCGTTCACTTGAACGCTTCCGCTTAGCGATCTACAAGGGTATGTAGATGCACTCTCCTTCCCTTCGTTGCTAGATTACTCCATAGATTGATCTTGGTGATGCGTAGAAAATTTTGAATTTCTGCTACGTTCCCCAACAGTCAATACCCGAGATCAAGGTGTATCGGAGAAAGACTGAAACAAGGAGCATGAGAAATCGATGTTTTGTCAAAGAAAACCCTAAGGCAGGAGATATCAACTATGGAATGATAGGTCATGGGAATGACAAGAGCAGAAACACGATTATCCGTGATGTCATCGCCTGCTGATGCTATTGTCACCGTGCTGAGTTAAGGATGCATTTCTTCAGAATGGATTTGATGGAAGAAGGCTGATGGAGCACCTATTAGTAAGATGAAGTTTTAACCTTAGCCGGTGTATCACCAGGATCTGGAGTAGTACATCAAGAAGTTAAGATGGACCTACAAGAAGTAGTATTTTGATAAGGAAGTATTTCATGAGGAACTCAGGACCCTGAAGATGAGAGTAGCCAAGCTAGAAGAGCAAAACCTCGAGAAACCGGAGATTCGTCAGGAACTGAAGGACAGTAGGACCATGGTTCATGCGAAGGATGTTGAAACCAGAAGTTTGGAACGCAACTCTAGAATATTAAAGGACGTCACGAGAGACTTCGCGTCAACAGAGATGATCTGGCAAAAGAACTTGAGAAATACAAGCATGATCGAAACAAGCCATTGGAGGCATGAACAAGACTTGAAGAGTGTGGCGACGTTGAAGATTTATTGACCTTTAGAAGACCAAACCCCTGTTATATGCCTACGCTAGATGCGACGTTTGTGAGCTGTCATTTGTTTGATGTTTTTCCCGATGGCCACAAATAAAATCTGTCTTTTCAAAACTTTTGTTTGTATTGTGTGTATCCCTCTCCCTCTCTCTTATCTTACCCCAAACCCACATGGACCCAATAGAGGATGAATGGAGATGAGCTTGTATTTTTTGGACCGATGAGTCAGTTGGAGACAGACCGATGGATTCAGAACATGGAGGATCACATGGAGAATAACCCTATAGTCGGAAAGGATATGACCCAACCATGCTCTTCAGTGCTTTGAAAGAGGTGCTGCTAATTGGTGGAGGATGTACCAAACCATCAATGGATGGCAAGGAGTAACCACTTGGAAAGAATTTAAGTTGACTCTGTCAAAGTCTCATCTTGTGTCCCAGGAGTTGAAGCCTTATGGAAAGGATATGAAGAAACCTTGTGCATGCAAGATTTTGTGGAGAAAAATAGGACACACCCATAAAGAACACGACGATGAACGCCTAATTGTGAAGGAAGTCACCCAGTTGAAGAATGCCCAACTAGGCAGATTACTTGTTTCTTGTGTGAAGGGACTACCCACTACCCTGCTCAGTATCACATTTACCCTATGGTACAAAGAACTATCCAGCAGAAGAAAGAAGTAAAGAAAGGAGACCCTTATGGAAATTTTAGAAGAACCTGTGATGAAGGAAGAGATGGAAGACACGCCTAAAGAAGACCCGAGTAAACTCTGCACTAAGTCTTGCTATTCATGTGGAGAAGAATGACACATATCCCAACATTGTTTGGAATGGGGATCTAGTAGAATTCCCGACAGAGGAAGTAGAATATGATCCACAGGAAATAGAAGCCCTGATTAAAATGGAAAAGTCCAGAAAGAGAAGCAGAGTGGATTCCAGGAAGGATCTGAGTCATATCACATGTTATAGGTGCAAGGAGTCAGGGCACTACCTCAACAGCTGCCCCAAAAGGAAACCTCGAGACTTTCAGAAGTAATATGTTTTCATTGTAATAGAGCAGGGCACTTTGCCAGAGGATGCCCCAAGGAGAAGGAGACTTGTGCTAGATAGTGAGTTTGCAACAAAAGAAATGGAGTAGTGGAAGTGAGAGCATTTTATTTTATATTGAGGTGTTGAGTTGAGACATGTAATGGAAAAGCAAGAGATTGTAATCAATTGAGAGTGAATAAAGTTAGCATCGTGGTACTGATATGGATTTATGAGTTGTTACTCTATGAAGAATGATTTTGACCATTTTTGAGGATAAGGAAATATGGTCTATGGAAGATTTGTGCATTTTAAGGGTGGTAGTACCCTGTAAGAACCCTTGACCCCTGGAAAAGATAAGGATACTCCACTGAGTGGATTTCGGACAAAATGAATATGAGTTTTGTCTCAATATGTGTGATGCCCCAAGAGTATGTGGGATGAAGTTGGAGACCGTCAGTTGTTGGACCAAATGTGATCAAGGAGTCAGAAGAGAATGTTAAGTTGATTCGAGATAGACTGAAGGTAGCTCAGTCCAGGCAGAAGAGTTATGCAGACTCAAAAAAAACTCAAGGAGGTAGTTTATGAAATTGGAGACAGAACATGTCTTCGTGTGCCCCTCTGCGAGGAGTTAAACGAATCGGAGTTAAGGGAAAGTTAGCCCCGAGATTTGTAGTACCATACCGAGTTTTGGAGCGTATGGGAGAAGTGGCCAACAAGTTGGAGTCACCTGAAGGACCGTCAGGAGTTCATGATGTGTTTCACGTTTCCCAGTTGAAGAAGTGCCATGCAGAGATGGCCAGTATTCCCCTGTAAGGACGCTTGACCCTGGAAAGGATAATGATGTTCCATGAAGTGGAATATGGACTCCACAAGTATAAGTTTTTATCTCGGTATGTGGGATATCCCACGAGGAGGAAGAGATGAACTACTATTGGATATAAAGGGGGTATGATGTTGGATGTATGGAGCAATTGCAATCACATGATAAGTCTGAGTAATCATGTCCTAGTTTGGTGCCAATAGAAGAAAGGAAGACAATACAATTGGATAGATTTAAGAATACTAGGAAGTTGGAATAATGATCAGTTGCCCGATGATAAGTTCAAGGACTACAAGTGATGAGATGGGCCATAACCCACAGGCCCCAGGACCTGCCAAGAAGCAAGCACATTTTGCTGAAGGAAAAACCTTGGAGGAAGATACGATGTTTATCGGCAAACAATTTTATAGGAGTAACGCAAAACCTCAGAGTTGTGAAGGAACGATGGATGTTTGTTTGGCTTGCAGAATCAATGGATTATTCCGAACACAGTTCATCGACAAGAGAAATACTGCAATGCTTGTGAGGATGAGCGAGTGTTAGAATGCGAGATTCGCTAAACTGTATACAAGGTAATGATTTGGGTGCGGGATGGATTGATCACCATACCGACTTACTCTTATTATTCACCTTGCTATGTGGGATGGTAAATCTGAGTGACTTACCTATAGTAGAGAGACGGCGATATTAAACCTTGTTTAAGCCTTAGAATGGTATAGGTATTTTTCCCCTTGTACAAGGCAGCTTTGCCAACCGTAGGTTATATGGTGAGGATCAACCCAGACCCATTTCCTGCAGGAGAAACCATAAATGGTTGACCACCATGAGATATCGATAGTTGTTTAGTATTGGCGCCAGACCCGTCAGCTAAGAAGACCAGTCACAGAAGAACCTTACCTAGATGAAAGACACGAGAATTGAGGAAAAGGTTATGCCACTACCGGAAGAGCCCAGAGAAGGAATTATCCTTACGATATGAGAAGACCGACACTGTCAAGAATAAGGATGGAGTATATGAGTTTTGATGGAACCGTAACAATGATTCTAAGGGTGGTAGCACCCCAGACCCCTATGATGATCTATGGATTTTTGAGTAGACTCCAAACCTAACCTATTTCTTGCTAGCCTCTCTGAATCTCGAGGACGAGATTCATTTTAAGGGTGGTAGGTTTGTAACATCCCAAAATTCTAAATTTTGGAATGTTATAATAAATAGATAGATTTGATTGATTGTTTGATTGATTGAGTGTAATTGAGTGAAATTCGAAACTTTTGAAAGTTAAATGAGAGGGAATAAAAGAACTTTCCCAAACTTTCATCTTTGCATTTATGATCTCCGGGAATTCAAATTCTTTTCACCACAAAACCCTGGAGAGAAGATGACATGACTTCTTCCATTTATTTAAATGACAAGGGGTGTTGAAAATATTTGAATTTCATTTGAAAATATTTCCAATTCTGAAACTTTATGCAACTCAATGATTTTCACGAGCGAATATAAAATGACTTCTTCAAACCTATGAAATATGAGTTGGGAGTTTCAAAGAATTTAATTCAAAGTCCTTTTTGAATTTATTTTCAATTTGGAGATATTTGAGTTTTAATCAAATTATTTTTCTCCAAAAACAAAATACATGGAAAATAGGGTAACATGGTTCCCTACAATAGAAAACTGGAGAAAAATTAATTTGAAATCATTTTGGTATTTTTAAAATGATTTTTATTGGATTTTATTAGACCAGTAGCACTCTTTGTTTTATCTGATTTTGTGTGGATTTTATTTGGCATATTGAAAATGTTCATGTCGTAGAAAATCTTTTTCTGAAAATTTTGATGTATTATATGCCTATATAATATTTTAGTTTATTTTTGTTTTTGTTATTTTTTGTTGTCTGTGAATTTTTTTTTTAAAAAAAACTCTTCTAACAGTGCCAAGCCGAAGCCCAGCACTGCTCTCTCTCTCCACGCGCCAGGACAGCCGGCCCAGCCCAGCAGCGGCCCAACGCGCCCGCACCGCCGCCTCCGACTCCGGGAGTCCGCCGCCGTTCGCCGCCGCCGTGCTCCGCCTTGCCTCTCCTCGCCGCCTTTGCCCCCTACTCCATGCAACCCCTCGCCCCCCCTCCATATAAGCTCGCGCCGCCGCCCGCCTTCTCTCTGCCGTGCCGCGCCGCCTCTCCCGCGTCTTGGCGAGCCGCCAGAGCCCGCTGCATCTCGCCGCACCTGCCGCTGCCGCCGATGAGCTGCACCGCCCCGCCGCCTCTCGCCTCGCGCCGCCACGGCACCTCCGTCCATTGCCGCTCCGCCCCGCGCCGCTCCTCGCCGTCGAACTGCCGCCCTCGCTGGACTCCAACCGCCGCGGAAAAAAAACCGCCGCCGGCGTCGAACCCGCTATGAACCGGTAATAAGTCCACCCAGTTCGCCGGTTTATTTTAGGGTTTTGGTTTTCGTTTAAAAAAACGGTTTAGTTTTTTAGTTAGATCTATTTAGAGAACGTTCTCTATTTAGACTAGTTAGTGAACGTTCGTATTAGTGTTTTCTTTTTCTGTTATTTTCGGCCACAGGGACTATTCGTGATAAATTCTTCATAGATTAGTCCCTGTACTTCAAACGACTATAACTTTTCACCCGTTTGTCCAATCCAACGAAACCAACGCCCACTTCTTCATTTCGATTTCCCTCTATCCAGTAATCAACTCAACATGTTTTTGAAAAGTTTAAAATTTGAATTAGATCAGATTGAATCAAACTTCGTTTGATCATAACTTGAGTTTCGTAACCTCCGTTTGAGTTGATTTTTGCAAATCGAAGGCTCTTGAACCTAAACATTCTGATAAGCCAAAATTCACATAATTTTGGTACTATTAGAAATTTTTTTTATGTGCAAGAGCTATTTGCTTGTTTTGATGTTCCGAATCATCTCTTGTTCTTTCTGATCTTTTGAGTGATTGCTTATGTGTGGTTACTATTGCTTGCTTACGATAGATTGACCGGAGTGTGACGAGTAGAACTATCAAGAGTTTTGAGTGCGAGTCATCTTCATCAACACTGCAGGCAAGTTCACACTTTGATCATATCCCTTTCCATACCCAGTTTTTATGCATTAGTTTCAACCCTCAAACATTGCATGATTAGGACCTAATTAAATTGTGGGATGGGAAGTAGTTGAGGTAGTATCTATTACCTGTTTATTATCAAACCCTTGGGAGTTACTATTACGTTATGCTTACAATGTCATGCTATGCTCGTAGACATGGATTGGCTTTTGAGAGTATTCATGACAGATGTGAGATTGTTAAATTAATGGTTTATCTAAGGTGGCAACTTAAACACACATCTGGGTGGATTGAGGCACCTGGTTATTCTAGGATTGCCTATCTAGGCACCTGGGTAGACTAGGATTGCCTGTTTTTTTTGGACCGCCACCCAGGCTCAAAGGGATCATGAGATTATTCATACTAGAAACTTCCGTGTGCATCCACAAGCTATTATGGGCTCTAGCATAGTTGATTAAGTCGTGTGAACTCTTACAATGGTAGACTACCAGATGTAGGGGTTGTAGGTTACGGTCTACCATCGTAAGGTGCAAATCTTGAAAGACTATGCCTCCAGTCATCCGTCTTCTCAAACACCATGTAGTGCGAGAAACCAAACGGAGGTCATCGAGTCTTGTGGGGAAAAGTGCGCAAACCTCTGCAGAGTGTATAAACTAATCATGGTTAGCCGTGTCCCCGGTTATGGACATCTTGAGTATCTAGTACCTAGATTATCATGTGAATCTCATCGCGTTACTTTCAATGAATACTGTTGGGTTTTAATGATGATGCTTAATTGGGATTGACAATGCTGTCAACCATTCTCAATGTTTAACAACCACCATGATAGTTAAATAAAATTTATTCCTTTGCAATAGGGAAAAATTGGCTTTTCGCAAAAACCTTATAACCATAGAGCTTTTCCACCAGCCATATATGCATGTAGTGATAGCCATTGTTCATCATTCTCTATGGTGTGAATTTGCCAGTACAGACAATGTACTGACCCTTTGTGGCTGCAACATCTCATGTTGCTGGAGTATCTTACGACGAGTAAGTGGTACGTTAGGGTTACGATTTCTACACTCAACTTTGCCGTTGGTGTTGATGGGAATCCACAACCTTGTTACTTCCGCTATTTTGGATTGAGGTAATAGTATCTTACGTTACTTATACATGTGATTTACCTTTGTTATAAATCCTCGAGTACTGTGTGTGTCAGCATACCGATCCAGGGATGACACTTAAGCACAGAGACTTGATCCATTCGGGTCGGGTCGCTACAAGATGGTATCAGACCACATGTTGACTATAGGATGTGACGCTAGAAACTGGCAAGCCCATAGCAAAGATTTTTCTCTACAACTTTCCCTTTCAAAAAGACCTTTTACCTCTCTTCTCTTCTGAGCTTATTCAAAAATTCCCTTTAGTGAGACCATACCCCTTTCCCCTTTTGACCACACAAAGATTCGACTGATGAGACCACTCCAAGAAGTACAAGATATCGGACAACTAAGACCACTTCGAAATGAAGAGTATTTTCCGTGCATCTGAATAATGGAAACTACAACTGTTGAAGACGGAAGACAAGTAGAATTTAAAGGCTCTGAAGAATTCCCAGATTTGTATGACCTAGGAAGGCTACCCTTATAGAACTTGGAAGACTATGGAAGTTGTCAATACCCGAGATCAAGGTGTATCGGAGAAAGACTGAAACAAGGAGCATGAGAAATCGATGTTTTGTCAAAGAAAACCCTAAGGCAGGAGATATCAACTATGGAATGATAGGCTCATGGGAATGACAAGAGCAGAAACACGGATTATCCGTGATGTCATCGCCGCTGATGCTATTGTCACCGTGCTGAGTTAAGGATGCATTTCTTCAGAATGGATTTGATGGAAGAAGGCTGATGGAGCACCTATTAGTAAGATGAAGTTTTAACCTTAGCCGGTGTATCACCAGGATCTGGAGTAGTACATCAAGAAGTTAAGATGGACCTACAAGAAGTAGTATTTTGACAAGGAAGTATTTCATGAGGAACTCAGGACCCTGAAGATGAGAGTAGCCAAGCTAGAAGAGCAAAACCTCGGAGAAACCGAGATTCGTCAGGAACTGAAGGACAGTAGGACCATGGTTCATGCGAAGGATGTTGAAACCAGAAGTTTGGAACGCAACTCTAGAATATTAAAGGACGTCACGAGAGACTTCGCGTCAACAGAGATGATCTGGCAAAAGAACTTGAGAAAGACAAGCATGATCGAAACAAGCCATTGGAGGCATGAACAAGACTTGAAGAGTGTGGCGACGTTGAAGATTTATTGACCTTTAGAAGACCAAACCCCTGTTATATGCCTACGCTAGATGCGACGTTTGTGAGCTGTCATTTGTTTGATGTTTTTCCCGATGGCCACAAATAAAATCTGTCTTTTCAAAACTTTTGTTTGTATTGTGTGTATCCCTCTTCCCTCTCTCTTATCTTACCCCAAACCCACATGGACCCAATAGAGGATGAATGGAGATGAGCTTGTATTTTTTGGACCGATGAGTCAGTTGGAGACAGACCGATGGATTCAGAACATGGAGGATCACATGGAGAATAACCCTATAGTCGGAAAGGATATGACCCACCATGCTCTTCAGTGCTTTGAAAGAGGTGCTGCTACTTGGTGGAGGATGTACAAACCATCAATGGATGGCAAGGAGTAACCACTTGGAAAGAATTTAAGTTGACTCTGTCAAAGTCTCATCTTGTGTCCAGGAGTTGAAGCCTTATGGAAAGGATATGAAGAAACCTTGTGCATGCAAGATTGTGGAGAAATAGGACACCCCATAAAGAACACAAGATGAACGCCTAATTGTGAAGGAAGTCACCCAGTTGAAGAATGCCCAACTAGGCAGATTACTTGTTTCTTGTGTGAAGGGACTACCACTACCCTGCTCAGTATCACATTTACCCTATGGTACAAAGAACTATCCAGTAGAAGAAAGAAGTAAGAAAGGAGACCTTATGGAAATTTTAGAAGAACCTGTGATGAAGGAAGAGATGGAAGACACGCCTAAAGAAGACCCGAGTAAACTCTGCACTAAGTCTTGCTATTCATGTGGAGAAGAATGACACATCTCCCAACATTGTTTGGATGGGGATCTAGTAGAATTCCCGACAGAGGAAGTAGAATATGATCCACAGGAAATAGAAGCCCTGATTAAAATGGAAAAGTCCAGAAAGAGAAGCAGAGTGGATTCCAGGAAGGATCTGAGTCATATCACATGTTATAGGTGCAAGGAGTCAGGGCACTACCTCAACAGCTGCCCCAAAAGGAAACCTCGAGACTTGTCAGAAGTAATATGTTTTCGTTGTAATAGAGCAGGGCACTTTGCCAGAGGATGCCCCAAGGAGAAGGAGACTTGTGCTAGATAGTGAGTTTGCAACAAAAGAAATGGAGTAGTGGAAGTGAGAGCATTTTCTTTTATATTGAGGTGTTGAGTTGAGACATGTAATGGAAAAGCAAGAGATTGTAATCAATTGAGAGTGAATAAAGTTAGCATCGATGGTACTGATATGGATTTAATGAGTTGTTACTCTATGAAGAAGGATTTTGACCATTTTTGAGGATAAGAGAAATATGGCTATGGAAGATTTGTGCATTTTAAGGGTGGTAGTACCCTGTAAGAACCTTGACCCCTGGAAAAGATAAGGATACTCCACTGAGTGGATTTCGGACAAAATGAATACGAGTTTTGTCTCGATATGTGTGATGCCCCAAGAGTATGTGGGATGAAGTTGGAGACCGTCAGTTGTTGGACCAAATGTGATCAAGGAGTCAGAAGAGAATGTTAAGTTGATTCGAGATAGACTGAAGGTAGCTCAGTCCAGGCAGAAGAGTTATGCAGACTCAAAAAAAACTCAAGGAGGTAGTCTATGAAATTGGAGACAGAGCATGTCTTCGTGTGCCCCTCTGCGAGGAGTTAAACGAATGGAGTTAAGGGAAAGTTAGCCCCGAGATTTGTAGGACCATACCGAGTTTTGGAGCGTATGGGAGAAGTGGCCAACAAGTTGGAGTCACCTGAAGGACTGTCAGGAGTTCATGATGTGTTTCACGTTTCCCAGTTGAAGAAGTGCCATGCAGAGATGGCCAATATTCCCCTGTAAGGATGCTTGACCCTGGAAAGGATAATGATGTTCCACGAAGTGGAATATGGACTCCACAAGTATAAGTTTTTATCTCGGTATGTGGGATATCCCACGAGGAGGAAGAGATGAACTACTATTGGATATAAAGGAGGTATGATGTTGGATTATGGAGCAATTGAATCACATGATAAGTCTGAGTAATCATGTCCTAGTTTGGTGCCAATAGAAGGAAGGAAGACAATACAATTGGATGGATTTAAGAATACTAGGAAGTTGGAAGTTGGAATAATGATCAGTTGCCCGATGATAAGTTCAAGGACTACAAGTGATGAGATGGGCCATAACCCACAGGCCCCAGGACCTGCCAAGAAGCAAGCACATTCTTGCTGAAGGAAAAACCCTGGAGGAAGATACGACGTTTATCGCAGACAATTTTATAGGAGTAACGCAAAACCTGAGAGTTGTGAAGGAACGATAGATGTTTGTTTGGCTTGCAGAATCAATGGATATCCGAACAGTTCATCGACAAGAGAAATTCTGCAATGCTTGTGAGGATGACCGAGTGTTAGAATGCGAGATTCGCTAAACCGTATACAAGGTAATGATTTGGGTGCGGGATGGATTGATCACCATACCGACTTACTCTTATTATTCGCCTTGCTATATGGGATGGTAAATCTGAGTGACTTACCTATAGTAGAGAGACGGCGATATTAAACCTTGTTTAAGCCTTAGAATGGTATAGGTATTTTTCCCTTGTACAAGGCAGCTTTTGCCAACCGTAGGTTATACGGTGAGGATCAACCCAGACCCATTTCCTGCAGGAGAAACCATAAATTGTTGACCACCATGAGATATCGATAGTTGTTTTATTGGCGCCAGACCGTCAGCTAAGAAGACCCAGTCAGAAGAACCTTACCAATGAAAGACAGAAGAATTGAGGAAAAGGTTATGCCACTACCGGAAGAGCCCAGAGGAATTATCCTAGATCTGAGAAGACCGACACTGTCAAGAATAAGGATGGAGTATATGAGTTTTGATGGAACCGTAACATGATTCTAAGGGTGGTAGCACCCCAGACTATGATGATCGATGGATTTTGAGAAGACCCCAAACCCTAACCTTTTCTTGCTAGCCTCTCCGAATCTCGAGGACGAGATTCATTTTAAGGGTGGTAGGTTTGTAACATCCCAAAATTCTAAATTTTGGAATGTTATAATAAATAGATATTTGATTGATTGTTTGATTGATTGAGTGAAAGTGAGTGAAATTCGAAACTTTGAAAGTTAAATGAGAGGGAATAAAAGGACTTTCCCAAACTTTCATCTTTGCATTTATGATCTCCGGGAATTCAAATTCTTTTCACCACAAAACCTTGGAGAGAAGATGACATGACTTCTTCCATTTATTTAAATGACAAGGGGTGTTGAAAATATTTGAATTTCATTTGAAAATATTTCCAATTCTGAAACTTTATGCAACTCAATGATTTTCACGAGCAAATATAAAATGACTTCTTCAAACCTATGAAATATGAGTTGGGAGTTTCAAAGAATTTAATTCAAAGTCCTTTTTGAATTTATTTTCAATTTGGAGATATTTGAGTTTTAATCAAATTATTTTTCTCCAAAAACAAAATACATGGAAAATAGGGTAACATGATTCCCTACAATAGAAAACAGGAGAAAAATTAATTTGAAATCATTTTGGTATTTTTAAAATGATTTTTATTGGATTTTATTAGACCAGTAGCACTCTTTGTTTTATCTAATTTTGTGTGGATTTTATTTGGCATATTGAAAATTTTCATGTCGTAGAAAATCTTTTTCTGAAAATTTTGATATGTTATATGCCTATATAATATTTTAGTTTATTTTTGTTTTTGTTATTTTTGTTGTCTGTGAATTTTTTTTTTTTAAAAAAACTCTTCGAACAGTGCCAAGCCGAAGCCCAGCACTGCTCTCTCTCTCTCTCCACGCGCCAGGCCAGCCGGCCCAGCCCAGCAGCGGCCGAACGCGCCCGCACCGCCGCCTCCGACTCCGGGAGTTCGCCGCCCGTACGACACCGTTCGCCGCCGTCGTGCTCCGCCCTGCCTCTCCTCGCCGCCTTTGCCCCCTACTCCACGCAACCCCTCGCCCCCCTCCATATAAGCTCGCGCCACCGCCCGCCTTCTCTCTGCCGCGCCGCGCCGCCTCTCCTGCGTCTCGGCGAGCCGCCGGAGCCCGCTGCATCTCACCGCACCTGCCGCTGCCGCCGACGAGCTGCACCGCCCCGCCGCCTCTCGCCTCGCACCGCCTCTCGCCTCGCGCCGCCACCGCACCTCCGTCCGTTGCCGCTCCGCCCCGCGCCGCTCCTCGCCGTCGGCCGCGCTGCCGCCGTGCTGCCGTCGAACTGCCGCCCTCGCTGGACTCCAACCTCCGCGGAAAAAAACCCGCCGCCGGCGTCGAACCCGCTGTGAACCAGTAATAAGTCCACCCAGTTCGCCGGTTTATTTTAGGGTTTCGGTTTTCGTTTTAAAAAAATGGTTTAGTTTTTTAGTTAGATCTATTTAGAGAACGTTCTCTGTTTAGAACTGGTTAGTGAACGTTCGTTATTTAGTGTTTTCTTTTTCTGTTAATTTCGGCCAGGGACCTATTCGTGATAAATTTCTTCACAGATTAGTACCTGTACTTCAAACGACTATAACTTTTCACCCGTTTGTCCAAATCCAACGAAACCAATACCCACTTCTTTGTTTCAATTTCCCTCTATCCAGTAAAGCAACTCAAACATGTTTTTGAAAAGTTTAAAATTTGAATTAGATCAGATTTGAATTCAAACTTCGTTTGATCATAACTTGAGTTCCGTAACTCCGTTTGAGTTGATTCTTTTTGCAAATCAAAGCTCTTAACCGGAGTGTTTTCTGAATCATCTTCTTGTTCTTTCTGATCTTTTGAGTGATTGCTTATGTGTGGTTACTATTGCTTTCTTACGATAGATTGACCGGAGTGTGACGAGTAGAACTATCAAGAGTTTTGAGTGCGAATCATCTTCATCAACATTGCAGGCAAGTTCACACTTTGATCATATCCCTTTTCATACCCAGTTTTTATGCATTAGTTTCAACCCTCAAACATTGCATGATTAGGATCTAATTAAATTGTGGGATGGGAAGTAGTTGAGGTAGTATCTATTACTTGTTTATTATCAAACCCTTGGGAGTTACTATTACGTTATGCTTACAATGCCATGCTATGCTCGTAGACGTGGATTGGCTTTTGAGAGTATTCATGACAGATGTGAGATTCTTAAATTAATGGTTTATCTAAGGTGGCAACTTAAACACACATCTGGGTGGATTGAGGCACCTGGTTATTCTAGGATTGCCTGTCTAGGCACCTGGGTAGACCAGGATTGCCTGTTTTTTTTGGACCACCACCCAGGCTCAAAGGGATCATGAGATTATTCATACTAGAAACTTCCGTGTGCAGCCACAAGCTATTATGGGCTCTAGCATAGTTGATTAAGTCGTGTGAACTCTTAAAGTGGTAGACTAGCAGATGTAGGGGTTGTAGGTGGTACGGTCTACCCATCGTAAGGTGCAAACGCTTCTGAAAGACTATGTCTCGGTCATCCGTCTTCTCAAACACCATGTAGTGCGAGAAACCAAACGGAGGCGATCGAGTCTTGTGGGGAAAAGTGCGCAAACCTCTGCAGAGTGTATAAACTAATCATGATTAGACGTGTCCCCGGTTATGGACATCTTGAGTATCTAGTACCTGGATTATCATGTGAATCTCATCACGTTACTTTAAATGAATATTGTTGGGTTTTAATGATGATATTTAATTGGGATTGAGAATGCTGTCAACCATTCTCAATGTTTAACAACCACCATGATAGTTAAATAAAATTTATTCCTTTGCAATAGGGAAAAATTGGCTTTTCGCAAAAACCTTATAACCATAGAGCTTTTCCACCAGCCATATATGCATGTAGTGATAGCCATTGTTCATCATTCTCTATGGTGTGAATTTGCCAGTACATTCAATGTACTGACCCTTTGTGGCTGCAACGTCTCATGTTGCAGGAGTATCTTACGACGAGTAAGTGGTACGTTAGGGTTACGATTTCTACACTCAACTTTGCCATTGGTGTTGATGGGAATCCACAACCTTGTTACTTACGCTATTTTGGATTGAGGTAATAGTATCTTACGTTACTTATACATGTGATTTACCTCTGTTATAAATCCTCGAGTACTGTGTGTGTCAGCATACCGATCCAGGGATGACACTTAAGCACAGAGACTTGATCCATTCGGGTCGGGTCGCTACACCAGCATGTCATACTTTCGTTTGGCGGTATTGTTGGATGAAGCGGCCCGGACCGGCATTACGCGTACGCTTACACGAGACTGGTTCTACCGACGTGCTTTGTGAAGGAAATATGCCCTAGAGGCAATAATAAAGTTATTATTTATTTCCTTATATCATGATAAATGTTTATTATTCATGCTAGAATTGTATTAACCGGAAAGATAATACATGTGTGAATACATAGACAAACAGAGTGTCACTAGTATGCCTCTACTTGACTAGCTCGTTGATCAAAGATGGTTATGTTTCCTAACCATAGACATGAGTTGTCATTTGATTAACGGGATCACATCATTAGGAGAATGATGTGATTGACTTGACCCATTCCGTTAACTTAGCACTTGATCGTTTAGTTTGTTGCTATTGCTTTCTTCATAACTTATACATGTTCCTATGACTATGAGATTATGCAACTCCCGTTTACCGGAGGAACACTTTGTGTGCTACCAAACGTCACAACGTAACTGGGTGATTATAAAGGTGCTCTACAGGTGTCTCCGAAGGTACTTGTTGGGTTGGCGTATTTCGAGATTAGGATTTGTCACTCCGATTGTTGGAGAGGTATCTCTAGGCCTTCTCGGTAATGCACATCACTCAAGCCTTGCAAGGATTGCAACTAATAAGTTAGTTGCGGGATGATGTATTACGAAATGAGTAAAGAGACTTGCCGGTAATGATATTGAACTAGGTATTAAGATACCGACGATCGAATCTCGGGAAAGTAACATACCGATGACAAAGGGAACAACGTATGTTGTTATGCGGTCTGACCGATAAAGATCTTCGTAGAATATGTAGGGGCCAATATGAGCATCCAGGTTCCGCTATTGGTTATTGACCATAGATGTGTCTCGGTCATGTCTACATAGTTCTCGAACCCGTAGGGTGCGCACGCTTAAAGTTCGGTGACGATCATAATTAGGGTTTTTGTCTTTTGATGTACCAAAGGTTGTTTGGTGTCCCGGATGTGATCACAGACATGACGAGGAGTCTCGAAATGGTCGAGACATAAATATTGATATATTGGAAGCCTATAATTTGGATATCGGAAACGTTCCGGGTGAAATCGGGATTTTACCGGAGAACCGGGGGGTTACCGGAACCCCCCGGGGGTTATTGGGCCTACATGGGCCATAAGGGAGAAGAGGAGGGCTGGCCAGGGCAGGCCGCGCGCCCCCTCCCCCCCTAGTCCGAATAGGACAAGGAAGGGGGAGGCGGCGCCCCCCTTTCCTCTTTCTCCCTTCCCCCTTCGTTTTCCAACAAGGCAAGAGGGGGGAGTCCTCCTCCCGGTGGGAGTAGGACTCCTCTAGGCGCACCCCTAGGGCCGTCCGCACCTCCCCCTCTCCCTCCTTTATATACGGGGGCAAGGGGGCACCCCATGAGACACAAGTTGACATCGTGATCGTTCCTTAGCCGTGTGCGGTGCCCCCTTCCACCATATTCCACCTCGGTCATATCGTAGCAGTGCTTAGGCGAAGCCCTGCATCAGTAGAACATCATCATCGTCATCACACCGTCGTGCTGACGAAACTCTCCCTCAACAGTTTGCTGGATTGGAGCTCGAGGGACGTCACCGAGTTGAACGTGTGCAGAACTCGGAGGTGCCGTATGTTCGTTACTTGGATCGGTCGGATCGGGAAGACGTACGACTACTTCCTCTACGTTGTGTCAACGTTTCCGTTGCCGGTCTATGAGGGTACATAGACAACACTCTCCCCTCTCGTTGCTATGCATCACCATGATCTTGCGTGCGCGTAGGAATTTTTGAAATTACTACGTTCCCCAACAGTGGCATTCGAGCCCAGGTTTTATGCGTTGATGTTGTGCACGAGTAGAACACAAGTGAGTTGTGGGCGATATAAGTCATACTGCTTACCAGCATGTCATACTTTGGTTCGGCGGTATTGTTGGATGAAGCGGCCCGAGCCGACATTACGCGTACGCTTACGCGAGACTGGTTCTACCGACGTGCTTTGCACACAGGTGGCTGGCGGGTGTCAGTTTCTCCAACTTTAGTTGAACCAAGTGTGGCTACGCCCGGTCCTTGCGAAGGTTAAAACAGCACCAACTTGACAAACTATCATTGTGGTTTTGATGCGTAGGTAAGAACGGTTCTTGCTAAGCCCGTAGCAGCCACGTAAAACTTGCAACAACAAAGTAGAGGACGTCTAACTTGTTTTTGCAGGGCATGTTGTGATGTGATATGGTCAAGACATGATGCTAAATTTTATTGTATGAGATGATCATGTTTTGTAACCGAGTTATCGGCAACTGGCAGGAGCCATATGGTTGTCGCTTTATTGTATGCAATGCAATTACGCTGTAATGCTTTACTTTATCACTAAGCGGTAGCGATAGTCGTGGAAGTATAAGATTGGCGAGAGGACAACGATGCTACGGTGGTGATCAAGGTGTCGCGCCGGTGACGATGGTGATCATGATGGTGCTTCGGAGATGGAGATCACAAGCACAAGATGATGATGACCATATCATATCACTTATATTGATTGCATGTGATGTTTATCTTTTATGCATCTTATCTTGCTTTGATTGACGGTAGCATTATAAGATGATCTCTCACTAAATTTCAAGATAAAAGTGTTCTCCCTGAGTATGCACCGTTGCCAAAGTTCGTCGTGCCCAGACACCACCTGATGATCGGGTGTGATAAGCTCTACGTCCATCTACAATGGGTGCAAGCCAGTTTTGCACACGCAGAATACTCAGGTTAAACTTGACGAGCCTAGCATATGCAGATATGGCCTCGAAACACTGAGACCGAAAGGTCGAGCATGAATCATATAGTAGATATGATCAACATATTGATGTTCACCATTGAAAGCTACTCCATTTCACGTGATGATCGGTTATGGTTTAGTTGATTTGGATCACGTGATCACTTAGAAGATTAGAGGGATGTCTTTCTAAGTGGGAGTTCTTAAGTAATATGATTAATTGAACTTAAATTTATCATGAACTTAGTACCTGATAGTATCTTTCTTGTCTATGTTTGATTGTAGATAGATGGCCCATGCTGTTGTTCCATTGAATTTTAATGCGTTCCTTGAGAAAGCAAAGTTGAAAGATGATGGTAGCAATTACACGGACTGGGTCCATAACTTGAGGATTATCCTCATTGCTGCACAGAAGAATTATGTCCTGGAAGCACCGCTAGGTGCCAGACCTGCTGTTGGAGCAACACCAGATGTTATGAACGTCTGGCAGAGCAAAGCTGATGACTACTCGATAGTTCAGTGTGGCATGCTTTACGGCTTAGAATCGGGACTTCAACGACGTTTTGAACGTCATGGAGCATATGAGATGTTCCAGGAGTTGAAGTTGATATTTCAAGCAAATGCCTGGATTGAGAGATATGAAGTCTCCAATAAATTCTATAGCTGCAAGATGGAGGAGAATAGTTCTGTCAGTGAACATATACTCAAAATGTCTGGGTATCATAATCACTTGACTCAACTGGGAGTTAATCTTCCTGTTGATAGTGTCATTGACAGAGTTCTTCAATCACTGCCACCAAGCTACAAGAGCTTCATGATGAACTATAACATGCAAGGGATGGATAATACAATTCCCGAGCTCTTCGCAATGCTAAAGGCTGCAGAGGTAGAAATCAAGAAGGAGCATCAAGTGTTGATGGTCAACAAGACCGCCAGTTTCAAGAAAAAGGGCAAAGGGAAGAAGAAGGGGAACTTCAAGAAGAATAGTTAGCAAGTTACTGCTCAGGAGAAGAAACCCAAATCTGGACCTAAGCCTGAAACTGAGTGCTTCTACTACAAGCAGACTGGACACTGGAAGCAGAACTGCCCCAAGTATTTGGCGGATAAGAAGGATGGCAAGGTGAACAAAGGTATATGTGATATGCATGTTATTGATGTGTACCTTACTAGAGCTCGCAGTGGCACCTGGGTATTTGATACTGATTCTGTTGCTAACATTTGCAACTCGAAACAGGGACTACGGATTAAGCGAACACTGGCAAAGGACGAGGTGACGATGCACGTGGGAAATGGTTCCAAAGTCGATGTGATCGCGGTCGGCACGCTACCTCTACATCTACCTTCGGGATTAGTTTTAGACCTAAATAATTGTTATTTGGTGCCAGCGTTGAGCATGAACATTATATCTGGATCTTGTTTGATGCGAGACGGTTATTCATTTAAATCAAAGAATAATGGTTGTTCTATTTATATGAGTAATATCTTTTATGGTCATGCACCCTTGAAGAGTGGTCTATTTTTGATGAATCTCGATAGTAGTGATACACATATTCATAATGTTGAAGCCAAAAGATGCAGAGTTGATAATGATAGTGCAACTTATTTGTGGCACGGCCATTTAGGTCATATCGGTGTAAAGCGCATGAAGAAACTCCATACGGATGGACTTTTGGAATCACTTGATTATGAATCACTTGGTACTTGCGAACCGTGCCTCATGGGTAAGATGACTAAAACGCCGTTCTCCGGTACTATGGACAGAGCAAAGGATTTGTTGGAAATCATACATACGGATGTATGTGGTCCGGTGAATATTGAGGCTCGTGGCGGATATCGTTATTTTCTCACCTTCACAGATGATTTAAGCAGATATGGGTATATCTACTTAATGAAACATAAGTCTCAAACATTTGAAAAGTTCAAAGAATTTTAGAGTGAAGTTGAAAATCATCGTAATAAGAAAATAAAGTTTCTATGATCTGATCGTGGAGGAGAATATTTGAGTTATGAGTTAGGTCTACATTTGAAACAATGCGGAATAGTTTCGCAACTCACGCCACCCGGAACACCACAGCGTAATGGTGTGTCCGAACGTCGAAATCGTACTTTACTAGATATGGTGCAATCTATGATGTCTCTTACTGATTTACCGCTATCGTTTTGGGGTTATGCTTTAGAGACGACTGCATTCACGTTAAATAGGGCACCATCGAAATCCGTTGAGACGACACCTTATGAACTGTGGTTTGGCAAGAAACCAAAGTTGTCGTTTCTAAAAGTTTGGGGCTGCGATGCTTATGTGAAAAAGCTTCAACCTGATAAGCTCAAACCCAAATCGGAGAAATGTGTCTTCATAGGATACCCAAAGGAAACTGTTGGGTACACCTTCTATCACAGATCTGAAGGCAAGACTTTCGTTGCTAAGAATGGATCCTTTCTAGAGAAGGAGTTTCTCTCGAAAGAAGTGAGTGGGAGAAAAGTGGAACTTGATGAGGTAATTGTACCTGCTCCCTTATTGGAAAGTAGTACATCACAGAAACCAGTTTCTGTGACACCTACACCAATTAGTGAGGAAGCTAATGATAATGATCATGAAACTTCAGATCAAGTTACTACCGAACCTCATAGATCAACCAGAGTAAGATCCGCACCAGAGTGGTACGGTAATCCTGTTTTGGAAGTCATGCTACTAGATCATGATGAACCTACGAACTATGAAGAAGCGATGGTGAGCCCAGATTCCGCAAAGTGGCTAGAAGCCATGAAATCTGAGATGGGATCCATGTATGAGAACAAAGTGTGGACTTTGGTTGACTTACCCGTTGATCGGCCAGCAATTGAGAATAAATGGATCTTCAAGAAGAAGACTGACGCTGACGGTAATGTTACTGTCTACAAAGCTCGACTTGTTGCGAAAGGTTTTCGACAAGTTCAAGGGATTGACTACGATGAGACCTTCTCACCCGTAGCAATACTTAAGTCTGTCCGAATCATGTTAGCAATTACCGCATTTTATGATTATGAAATTTGGCAAATGGATGTCAAAACTGCATTCCTGAATGGATTTCTGGAAGAAGAGTTGTATATGATGCAACCAGAAGGTTTTGTTGATCCAAAGGGAGCTAACAAAGTGTGCAAGCTCCAGCGATCCATTTATGGACTGGTGCAAGCCTCTCGGAGTTGGAATAAACGCTTTGATAGTGTGATCAAAGCATTTGGTTTTGTACAGACTTTTGGAGAAGCCTGTATTTACAAGAAAGTGAGTGGGAGCTCTGTAGCATTTCTGATATTATATGTGGATGACATATTATTGATTGGAAATGATATAGAATTTCTGGATAGCATAAAGGGATACTTGAATAAGAGTTTTTCAATGAAAGACCTCGGTGAAGCTGCTTACATATTGGGCATTAAGATCTATAGAGATAGATCAAGACGCTTAATTGTACTTCCGCAAAGCACATACCTTGACAAAGTTTTGAAGAAGTTCAAAATGGATCAAGCAAAGAAAGGGTTCTTGCCTGTGTTACAAGGTGTGAAGTTGAGTAAGACTCAATGTCCGACCACCGCAGAAGATAGAGAGAAAATGAAAGATGTTCCCTGTGCTTCAGCCATAGGCTCTATCATGTATGCAATGCTGTGTACCAGACCTGATGTGTGCCTTGCTATAAGTCTAGCAGGGAGGTACCAAAGTAATCCAGGAGTGGATCACTGGACAGCGGTCAAGAACATCCTAAAATACCTTAAAAGGACTAAGGATATGTTTCTCTTATATGGAGGTGACAAAGAGCTCATCGTAAATGGTTACGTTGATGCAAGCTTTGACACTGATCCGGACGATTCTAAATCGCAAACCGGATATGTGTTTATACTGAACGGTGGAGCTGTCAGTTGGTGCAGTTCTAAACAAAGCGTTATGGCGGGATCTACATGTGAAGCGGAGTACATAGCTGCTTCGGAAGCAGCAAATGAAGGAGTCTGGATGAAGGAGTTCATATCCGATCTAGGTGTCATACCTAGTGCATCGGGTCCAATGAAAATATTTTGTGACAATACTGGTGCAATTGCCTTGGCGAAGGAATTCAGATTTCACAAGAGAACCAAGCACATCAAGAGACGCTTCAATTCCATTCGGGATTTAGTCCAAGTGGGAGACATAGAAATTTGCAAGATACATACGGATATGAATGTTGCAGACCCGCTGACTAAGCCTCTTCCACGAGCAAAACATGATCAACACCAAGGCTCCATGGGTGTTAGAATCATTACTGTGTAATCTAGATATTGACTCTAGTGCAAGTGGGAGACTGGAGGAAATATGCCCTAGAGGCAATAATAAAGTTATTATTTATTTCCTTATATCATGATAAATGTTTATTATTCATGCTAGAATTGTATTAACCAGAAACATAATACATGTGTGAATACATAGACAAACAGAGTGTCACTAGTATGCCTCTACTTGACTAGCTCGTTGATCAAAGATGGTTATGTTTCCTAACCATAGACATGAGTTGTCATTTGATTAACAGGATCACATCATTAGGAGAATGATGTGATTGATTTGACCCATTCCGTTAGCTTAGCACTTGATCGTTTAGTTTGTTGCTATTGCTTTCTTCATAACTTATACATGTTCCTATGACTATGAGATTATGCAACTCCCGTTTACCGGAGGAACACTTTGCGTGCTACCAAACGTCACAACGTAACTGGGTGATTATAAAGGTGCTCTACAGGTGTCTCCGAAGGTACTTGTTGGGTTGGCATATTTCGAGATTAGGATTTGTCACTCCGATTGTCGGAGAGGTATCTCTGGGCCCTCTCGGTAATGCACATCACTCAAGCCTTGCAAGCATTGCAACTAATAAGTTAGTTGCAGGATGATGTATTACGGAACGAGTAAAGAGACTTGCCAGTAACGAGATTGAACTAGGTATTAAGATACCGACGATCGAATCTCGGGCAAGTAACATACCGATGACAAAGGGAACAACGTATGTTGTTATGCGGTATGACCGATAAAGATCTTTGTAGAATATGTAGGAGCCAATATGAGCATCCAGGTTCCGCTATTGGTTATTGACCGGAGACGTGTCTCAGTCATGTCTACATAGTTCTCGCACCCGTAGGGTCCGCACGATTAAAGTTCGGTAACGATCATAATTAGGGTTTTTGTGTTTTGATGTACCGAAGGTTGTTCGGAGTCCCGGATGTGATCACGGACATGATGAGGAGTCTCAAAATGGTAGAGACATAAAGATTGATATATTGGAAGCCTAATTTGGATATCGGAAACGTTCCGGATGAAATCGGGATTTTACCGGAGTACCGGGGGGTTATTGGGCCTACATGGGCCATAAGGGAGAAGAGGAGGGCCGGCCAGGGCAGGCCGCGCGCCCCCTCCCCCCTAGTCCGAATAGGACAAGGAAGGGGGAGGCGGCGCCCCCTTTCCTCTTTCTCCCTTCCCCCTTCCTTTTCCAACAAGGCAAGAGGGGGGAGTCCTACTCCCGGTGGGAGTAGGACTCCTCCAGGCGCATCCCTAGGGCCGGCCGCACCTCCCCCTCTCCCTCCTTTATATACGGGGGCAAGGGGGCACCCCATGAGACACAAGTTGATCTTCGTGATCGTTCCTTAGCCGTGTGCGGTGCCCCCTTCCACCATATTCCACCTCGGTCATATCGTAGCAGTGCTTAGGCGAAGCCCTGCGTCGGTAGAACATCATCACCGTCATCACACCGTCGTGCTGACGAAACTCTCCCTCAACGTTTTGCTGGATCGGAGCTCGAGGGACATCGCCGAGTTGAACGTGTGCAGAACTCGGAGGTGCCGTGCGTTCGGTACTTGGATCGGTCGGATCGGGAAGACGTACGACTATTCATCTACGTTGTGTCAACGTTTCCGTTGCCGGTCTACGAGGGTACGTAGACAACACTCTCCCCTCTCGTTGCTATGCATCACCATGATCTTGCGTGTGCGTAGGAATTTTTTTTGAAATTACTACGTTCCCCAACACTTTGCACACAGGTGGCTGGCGGGTGTCAGTTTCTCCAACTTTAGTTGAACCGAGTGTGACTACGCCCGGTCCTTGAGAAGGTTAAAACAACACTAACTTGACGAACTATCGTTGTGGTTTTGATGCGTAGGTAAGAACAGTTCTTGATCAGCCCGTAGCAGCCACGTAAAACTTGCAACAACATAGTAGAGGACGTCTAACTTGTTTTTGCAGGGCATGTTGTGATGTGATATGGTCAAGACATGATGTTATAATTTATTGTATGAGATGATCATGTTTTGTAACGGAGTTATCGGCAACTGGCAGAAGCCTTATGGTTGTCTCTTTATTGCATAAGATGCAAGCGTCAAATAATTGCTTTACTTTATCGCTATGCGATAGCAATAGTTGCAAGAGCAATAGTTGGCGAGATGACCATGTGACGACACATTGATATAGATCAAGATGATGGAGATCATGGTGTCATGCCGGTGACGATGGAGATCATGACGATGCTTTGGAGATGGAGATCAAAGGCACAAAATGATGATGGCCATATCATGTCACATATTTTGATTGCATGTGATGTTTATCTTTTATGCATCTTATTTTGCTTAGTTCGACGGTAGCTTTATAAGATGATCCCTTACTAAAATTTCAAGGTAAAAGTGTTCTCCCTGAGTATGCACCATTGCCAAAGTTCGTCGTGACGAGACACCACGTGATGATCGGGTGTGATAAGCTCTATGTTAATCTACAACGGGTGCAAGCCAGTTTTGCACACGCAGAATACTCGGGTTAAACTTGACGAGCCTAGCATATGCAGATATGGCCTCAAAACACTAGAGACCAAAAAGGTCGAGCGTGAATCATATAGTAGATATGATCAACATAGTGATGTTCACCATTGAAAACTACTCCATCTCATGTGATGATCGGACATGGTTTAGTTGATTTGGATCACGTGATCATTTTGATGACTAGAGGTATGTCTATCTAAGTGGGAGTTCTTAAGTAATATGATTAATTGAACTTTAATTTATCATGAACTTAGTCCTGATAGTATTTGCATAACTATGTTTTAGATCAATAGCTCGCGATGTTGCTCCCCGTTTATTTTGATATGTTCCTAAAAAAACTATGTTGAAAAATTTTAGTAGCAATGATGCGGACTAGCTCCATAATCTGAGGTTTATCCTCATTGCTGCATAGAAGAATTATGTCCTTGATGCACCGCTAGGTGACAGACCGATTGCAGGAGCAAAAGCAGACGTTATGAATGTTTGGCAAGCTCGATATGATGACTACTTGATAGTTTAGTGCACCATGCTTTACGGCTTAGAATCGGGGCTTCAAAGACGTTTTTGAAATGCCACGGAGCATATGAGATGTTCCAAGAGTTGAAATTAGTATTTCAGACTCATGCCCATGTCGAAAGTCTTAAGACCTTTGACAAGTACTTTGCCTACAAGATGGAGGAGAATAACTCAACTAGTGAGCATGTGTTCAGAATGTCTGAATACTACAATCACTTGAATCAAGTGGGAGTTAATCTTCCAGATAAGATAGTGATTGACAAAGTTCTCTAGTCACTATCACCAAGTTACTAGAACTTTGTGATGAACTATAATATGCAAGGGATAACGGAAACGATTCCCAAGCTCTTCGTGATGCTGAAATCGACGAAGGTAGAAATCAAGAAAGAACATCAAGTGTTGATGGTTAACAAGACCACTAGTTTCAAGAAAAAGGAAAAGGGATAGAAGGGGAACTTCAAGAAAAATGGCAAGCAAGTTGCCGCTCAAGTGAAGAAACCCAAGTCTGGACCTAAGCCCGAGACGGAGTGCTTCTACTGCAAAGGGACTGGTCACTGGAAGCGGAACTGCCCCAAGTATTTGGCGGATAAGAAGGATGGCAAGGTGAACAGAGGTATATTGGATATACATGTTATTGATGTGTACTTTACTAGTGTTTATAGAAACCCCTCGGTATTTGATACTAGTTCAGTTGCTAAGAGTAGTAACTTGAAACGGGAGTTGCAGAATAAATAGAGACTAGTTAAGGGTGAAGTGACGACGTGTGTTGGAAGTGGTGCCAAGAATGATATGATCATCATCGCACACTCCCTATACTTTCGGGATTAGTGTTGAACCTAAATAAATGTTATTTGGTGTTTGCGTTGAGCAAGAATATGATTTGATCATGTTTATTGCAATATGTTTATTCATTTAAGTTAGGGAATAATTGTTATTCTGTTTACATGAATAAAACCTTCTATGGTTATATACCCAATGAAAATGGTTTGTTGGATCTCGATCGTAGTGATACACATATTTGTAATATTAAAGCCAAAAGATGCAAAGTTAATAATGATAGTGCAACTTATTCGTGGCACTACCGTTTAGGTCATATTGGTGTAAAGCGCATGAAGAAAATCCATGTTGATGGGCTTTTGGAATCACTTGATTATGAATCAATTAATGCTTGCGAACCATGCCTCATGGGCAAGATGACTAAAAACTCCGTTCTCCGGAACAATGGAGCGAGCAACAGACTTGTTGGAAATAATACATACTGATGTATGCAGTCCGATGAGTGTTGAGGCTCGCGGCTGGTATCGTTATTTTCTGACCTTCACACATGATTTGAGCAAATATGGGTATATCTACTTGAAGAAACATAAGTCTGAAACATTTGAAAAGTTCAAAGAATTTCAGAGTGAAGTGGAAAATCATCGTAACAAGAAAGTAAAGTTTCTACGATCTGATCGCAGAGGCGAATATTTGAGTTACGAGTTTGATCTTCAATTAAAACAATGTGAAATAGTTTCACAAACTCATGCCACCTGGAACACCACAACGTAATGGTGTGTCCGAACGTCATAACCGTACTTTATTTGATATAGTGCAATCTATGATGTCTCTTACCGATTTACCATTATCGTTTTGGGGTTATGCATTAGAGACAACTGCATTCACATTAAAAAGGGCACCACTAAATCCGTTGAGATGACACCGTATGAACTGTGGTTTAGCAAGAAACCTAAGCTGTCGTTTCTTAAAGTTTGGGGTTGCGATGCTTATGTGAAAAAATTTCATCTTGATAAGCTCAAACCCAAGTCGGAGAAGTGTGTCTTCATAGGATACCCAAAAGTAACTGTTGGGTACACCTTCTATCACAGATCCGAAGGCAAGATATTTGTTGTTGGGAATGGATCCTTTCTAGAGAAGGAGTTTCTCTCGAAAGAAGTGAGTGGGAGGAAAGTAGAACTTGATGAGGTAACTGTACCTGCTCCCTTATTGGAAAGTAGTTCATCACAGAAATATGTTTCTGTGACTCCTACACCAATTAGTAAGGAAGCTAATGATGATGATCATGCAACTTCAGATCAAGTTACTACCGAACCTCGTAGGTCAACCAGAGTGAGATCCGCACCAGAGTGGTACGGCAATCCTGTTCTGGAGGTCATGTTAATTGACCATGATGAACCTACGAACTATGAGGAAGCGATGATGAGCCCAGATTCCGCGAAACGGCTTGAGGCCCTGAAATCTGAGATGGGATCCATGTATGAGAACAAAGTGTGTACTTTGGTTGATGATATGTCTCCAACGTATCTATAATTTTTGATTGCTCCATGCTATATTATCTACTGTTTTGGACATTATTGGGCTTTATTATCCACTTTTATATTATTTTTGGAACTAACCTATTAACCGGAGGCCCAGCCCAGAATTGCTGTTTTTTTGTCTATTTCATGGTTTCGAAGAAAAGGAATATCAAACAGTTGGGGATATTAGTACTAGATGTAAACCGGCAAGAGTAGCCGGATTAGCTTTATGAAGATTAGAAGCCCATGAAGATGTAAGAATGATGGTGCTTTATGAAGGCCCAAGGCCCAGAGGTGAGTTAAGGCCTATAGATGTAAACCGACCTAATTATGTAACTTGCATTGTAAGATAGGAAGTGTAGAGACCGAACCGGACACATTTATGATCCGGCTTCGGGACTTTGTAAACGGGACGGATTATGAGGACGGACCGGCATCTGATGGAGAAACCATCGTTTGCTCCGACGACGAGTCTTCTAGAGAGACCGAATCGCTTTATCAGCTGCAGGACGGCCGGATTAGTGGGGGTTCCGAGGGCAACAGTATTCCGGACTCCCCTGATCTACCAAACCGGGCATCTATCTTCATGGCCGGTACACAATCAGCGCCCCACTCATCGAACGCCGCAGCAATGCTCTCCGGTTCAGCAACAGCTACGCCAGCAGGGGCAGGGGGCTCTGCGCCACCTCCGGTTCAAGTTTTGTCTGACTTGTTCGACGCTTTGGCAACATTGATGGCCGCAGAGGTGGATGCAGCGGCCCGGGATCAACACAACACGGAGATCTCAAAGGTAAAGGATCAGATAACTCAGGCTAAAGCGGACCTAGCAGCAGAGAACGCTAGGATGGCTACAGAACGGGCCGAGTTGGAAGCTCAGGCCTACCGGCTTAGGCTGGATCAGAATGCTTCAGAGGAAGATACCGATCGCATCTCCCGTTGAGTTATGAGCCAAGGAATCTCTTCAATACGCCAGGAGCAGGAACGAGTAACCGGCCAATAGTAAACCGGACGGAGGCACCAGGGACAGGAGCGTTGGTTCAGCCGCGCACGACGGACCCGCCTCGTCAGAACAACATTGTGCCGCAGTATGTTCCAACACCTCCCGGGTATTACTCCAACCCGTTGGACAACATTGTGGCCGCCGCTTCACGCTTGGCAGCCCTCCCAACCGACAGCGAATCACCAGTTGCAATTGAGGCACGACGGGCCAAAGATCTCCTTCAAACAGCTCTAAACCAGCAGCAGGCATATTCGCATGGTCGTGAGAGGATTCATTCCACTCCCCGTCCAAGCCGGAGCTATAGCAGGCACGTTGAGGATGAACCGGCCGTGTCAAGCAGTGCACGTCGCCGTAATTCGCCGCGAGGGCACAACCCGACAGGGGGAGGCGCTAATGCGCGGGATGTGGTGGATCATGGTCGCTCGCGTCGGGAGGCCGAGTTAGCAGCTCTGCATGGAGCTCGTCAACATACTCCGGTTCACCCTACCGCTTCAGTAGAGCCAGGAGTGGTATTCAGTTCCTTAGGGGTGCCGTGTCTTACCTCCGCTTTGCGTAATGTGAGACTGCCCAAGGATTTCAAAGGACCTCGTAAGGTACCCAATTATACCGCCGATCTGCAACCAGAGGCATGGGTTGAGAGCTACGAGATGGCAATGGAGATGTTAGATGTGGATGAAGCAGTATGTGCTAAGTACTTCACCATGATGTTGGAAGGAACAGCTCGCACTTGGTTAAAAATCTTACCAACTAACTCTGTAGGATCATGGGCCGAATTGAAGCACCGTTTATCCAGAACTTCAAAGATACTTGTAAGCAACCCATGTCAATTGTGGATCTAGCCGCTTGTGTCCAAGAGGATGGGGAGTCCATGACCCATTGGGTAAAGCGGGTCTCAGCTATGCTGCATTCATCGGATTGTATCAATGCAGATACCGCAGTGCTAACGTTGGAAGGCAATTACCGTTTTCTGCCGCTCAAACAGAAGTTAGGAAGGCTCAAACGTCACTGCAATGATATGTCAACGCTTATGGCCGCTTTGGTTAAGTACGCCGATTCAGATAATACCAAAGATCCTGACTCAGAGGAGGACAAACCAGGGAAAGGGAAAAGAACGGAAACACCAAGGGTCAGCAACATAATCTGGCAGGCCATGGGAACAATGGTAAACGCAAGGCCGACAACAGTCTGGACTTTGTGGCTAACACCAATGCTCAGGAGAATGGTCAGCGCCATAAGGGTAAGCAGCCCCAGAGGGGCGGGGGTCCAGGCCCCAATTTGGAGCGCCTATTAAATCAACCCTGTCCGAAGCATGGATCAAAGGAGAAGCCAGCATCACATCTTTGGAAGGATTGTTACATAATGCGGGATTTCAAGAACTCCAATATGTTTCAGTATGATAATGGCCCGCCTGGCGATTCGGGAGGTGGTTTCCATGGGCCGGGTTACGGAGGCGGCAGCTCCGGTTCAAGATTTCAGGGCAATCAAACCGGACATAGTAATCAAGGGAACCATGGCAACCAAGGAGGTTACAACCATCAGGGGAACCAGCAGCAGCAGTCAGGTTATCAGAGCAATCCTAAGCAGCTAAATAGTGGGCAATATCATGTCTTCACCACTAGCTTGTGTAAGCGTGATCAGAAGCTTCACAAGAGGGCAGTAAACTCTGTTGAACCGGCGGTGCCTCAGTATTTGCGCTGGTTTGAGCAACCCATTTTGTGGAGTAGAGAGGATCACCCACCCCGGGTTGACAATCCGGGTCACTTGGCCCTAGTGGTGGCCCCTCAAGTTGGGGGATATAAGTTCACTAAGGTACTCATGGATGGGGGAAGTAGTATCAACATTCTATATTATGATACCTTCCGTCGTATGGGGTTGACAGATAAGAGTCTTAAACCGTCAACACTACAAGAAATATGTCAACTAGTGACCTTCTGTCAGTGACCCTGGAAGAATTGGTCATAGATCTAAGACCATTTGAGACCAATTGGTCAAAAGTTGTTCGGGGGGCTCCAAACCCTAAAGCATTGCGACCATTTTGGTCAAAAAGGTCGTAATTTCCTTACACGAAATGGTCATAAAGCAAACAGCGCTAGTCCGCTGCCTTATTTCTAGTTGTTAATGACCAATATAGATGGTCATAGCCTTGTAAATTGTGGTGGGTTGCGATGACTAGGCGCCATCTCATCAGTTTTGCCTATGTGTCATGTCCATGTGTCAATTTTTGCCCTAGGTTGTGAAGCAACCTATATTTCTGTTATTCCAAAAATTCCCAAAAAATTCTCATAAATTGTTTGGATCATATCTTCATCAAATATGTCAAAAACCTTCCTTGCCTAGTTCAAAAATAATTCAACAATATTCATTTTCCTATTCTGTTCAGAGCAGCACTTTGTGAAGGAAGTACCACTTTGGCATGTCCAAATAGTATCCATTTTCTACAGTGCTTTCCTATGCCCAAATAACCATCCTACACAAAATGCCAGCTCAATCCATTCATTATTTTGAGCCCAGCTTCAACATTCGTATTTATGTCCAGTGTGGTACTTTGCAAAGCAAGTACCACCTAGGCTCCTCCTTTTGAGCTGAAAATTTGCGAACAAATTCTTCTTAGTAACTGATCATCCTTAGCCAAAACTCACGCCCATTAGCCATGTACATTTCCCGTACCGCCAATCAAACACTTGGCTGCTAATTCATGTTTGAGCATCGATCGGTCTCCTCGTGAGAATCTTGTGTTGTATTTTTATTCCTAGCACCTACCTAGGGAGCTCCCAACCCACTAGACATGCCTAGGCCTCCCAGAACGCATGTCAACGCCAAGGTCACGCGGTGACCACGCACCATGCATGCGAGTTCACGCGCTCTAGACTTGGGGCCCTTGGCCATCGCCCAAACCTCGACGTATCACCACCAAACCATGTATTTATGATTAAATAGGTACTTATGTAACTAGAAATGATTTTTGGAAAAAATAAATAGCAAACTATGAGGCAGCTGCAGTTCAAATTTGACCCGCTTCCAACTAAATCGGCGGAAATTTGTCTTTTTCACAAGAGGTGGATCAAAACTTTTTACACCCAACCATTTTGTCAATTATGCATTAAATATGTCCTAGTATTTTAAAAAATTTATTTGGTCCAATTTTGCAACAATTATTTGGGAGGTCCTTCACAAAAAACCTCCTTTTGGGCACTCGAAAAATGGAAAATAGTTTTTTCATCCAAAGAAAATGAAAACTTCCTTAGGCAACATTGTTTGCCATTCCAATATGCACCCTTGTGCACAATATGAGATCATTTGAACAAACTATGCCATGAATGTGGCCATAAGATTGATCATTTGGCTTGAAAGCCATTGATCTCCATACGTGATAGCTCGTTTCTGAGAACACTTTTAAAAAATAATTGTTGTATTACAAGTTTGTTATTTTTCCTGGGAACTTGGCCACATATAATGACACAATGCGAAGGTTTCCCAATTTTTCGATTTTTTTTGAATTTTTATGCCCGTTTCAAAATGCGGTCAAAACGGCGGGAATGACCGTTCCTAGCTAGTGGTTGAATCTTACAAAAAATTTGATGTTTATCTGATTAAATAGATACTTATGTACCTAGAAATGATTTTTGGGAAAAATAAAGAGCAAACTATGAGGAAGCTCCAGTTCAAATTTGACCCGCTTCCTACTAAATCGGCGGGAATTTGTCTTTTTCACCAAAGGTGGATCAAAAATTTTGACACCCAACCATTTGGTCAATTGTGAATCAAATATGGCCTAGTATTTTATAAAAAATGATTTGGTACAATTTTGCAAAAAATATATGGTAGGTCCTTCACAAAAAGAACTCAATTTGGGCACTCGGAAAATGGAAAATGAATTTTCTGTGCAAAGAAAATGAAAACTCCCTTAGTCAAAATTGTTTGGATTTCCAAGATGCACCCTTGTGCACAATATGAGAACATTTGAACAAACTATGCCATGAATGTGGCCATAAGATTAATCATTTGGCTTGAAAGCCATGAATCTTCACGCGTGATAGCTCATTTCTGAGAACACTTTTTTAAAATAATTTTTGTATTACAAGTTTATTATTTTTCCTGGAAACTTGGTCACATATAATGACACAATGCGAATGTTTCCCAATTTTTTTGTTTTTTTGAATTTTTTATGCCCGTTTCAAAATGCGGTCAAAACGGCGGGAATGACCGTTCCTAGCTAGTGGTTGAATCTTGGAATTTTTTTGGTGTTTCTGTGATTAAATAGATACTTTTTTACCTAGAAATTATTTTTGGAAAAAATCATGAGCAAACTATGACGCAGCTGCAGTTCAAATTTGACCCGCTTCCTACTGAATCAGCGTGAATTTGTCTTTTTCAGCAGAGGTGGATCAAAACTTTTGACACCCAACCATTTGGTCAATTGTGAATCAAAAATGGCCTAGTATTTTAGAAAAATGATTTGGTCCAATTTTGCAACAAATATATGGTAGGTCCTTCACAAAAACCCGATTATTGGCACTCAAAAAATTGAAAAATGATATTTTGTGCAAAGAAAATGAAAACCCCTCAAATCAACATTGTTTGTTGTCCCAAGATACACACATGTGCAGAATATTGATACATTTTCAAGCTATGAAAGGACAATATGTTGAATGTTCACCCTAAATAGGAGGGTAAAAAATACAAGAGAAGTAAAAGGAAAAGACAAAATTACATAAGCTCAATTGTGATTGGTGGAATCAGTGTGGCATGGATTGATGACATGGCAAAGATCCGTCCATCGATCCATTCATACAGCCCACTGCCGCCATCTCCATCGCCCGACCTCCCCTTTCCCTCGTGCTCGAACCCCACCCGACCCCTCTTGCGCGAACCCTAGCGCTCCCCTCCTCCCCCCCCCCCCCCCCTCCCTCCGGCGGCGATGGCCCTCTCCGACCTCTCTCGCGACTCGCTCCTCCCCAGCTTCCTCTACTCCCCGCGCTCCTTCGCCGCCACCTCCCCGCTCTTCCCCTCCTCCCTGTCGCCCTACCAGGCGCCCGCCTCGCCCGCCGCGGCCCCGGCCGCTGGCCTCGTCGGCGCTGGCGGGGTCGGAGGCGGCAGGCCCTTCTCGGTCCGCGCGCCCAACAAGAAGATCATCCTGTACTCGTCGGTCTTCTGCACCGCCTGCACCACCGGGGGGATCGGCAGCTGCGGGCTCACCCACATGGCCGTCACCCCGCTCGACCTCGTCAAGTGCAACATGCAGGTGATGGCCTAGATCTGTGCTCCCACACGCATCTCGGGTTCAGTTCTCCAAGGATTCGGCCTAGATCTGGCCGTTAGGTTCGATGCAGATGCGGATTCCGATCTCTGCCATCTACGCAGGCATTTCACGATCGGGATGCGTGAATCTGGCTAGTTTCCGCTTCTCCGTGCTGTTAGTTTTGGTTCCCCATATGCTTTTTGTTGGCGCAGATGTGCTTGCTGTGCTTTGTTAGGAATTGGTGACTACCAGTACAGGCTCGCGGTTGAGTGGATTGCAGTTCCAGTAGATACATTTCATTGCTTGCTAAGCACAGATTAGCCCAGTTAATTAGTCTATTCATGTGTTTTTCTCATCGGAGCGGTACAAATTATGTTGATGAATGTGTAATTCTTAGGCTTTTACTTGGTTCAGTATTGTAGTACTACAAATTATGTTGATGAATGTGCAATTCTTAGGCTTTTTTACTAAGATCAGTATCAAATCAGTACTACAAATTATGAATGTTATTTTTCTTCCTAGAAAACCTGAGCTCCACTTGTGTGTAATTCTAAAGATAAAGATGTGTCGCTGTTGGTTGTTGAGATGCTTGACTTGCAGCTTAATTTTATTTTTAGACACATAATGGAGCTAACCTAACTATACTATAGTTCTGTATCAATCTAGACATAATGATGTTATCATTGTTAATGTCTCTTGGCCTTGGTCGCCTTAATATTTTCCTGTCCATGCTATTTGGCTTCAGTTATTGTAGCATCAAACACCTTCTCTAAAACTTTATCATTAGCATACACAAATTCATGATGTTTGGTTTCAAAGTCAATGTGCCAAGTCAACTCACTAGTGTTTTGCATCAATCTGATGCTGACAGAGATAACTGCTACAGCTCTGTATATATGTTATTATGTCTCCTTCAGTTATATTTGTGATGTGTACTGCTCTCCATATTCTGGTGTCTTGAATCGATCGTCGATCTCCCGATTCCGCAGCAGTGTGTGCAATGGATTGATAACCCACTCCTAGAGATTTGAATCACTTGTGGCTGCCAACTTAACTCTGTTTCAACACTTTATATTTTTAGACAAGGACCAAGAAGAAGCTGAAACCTAGGGACCCATGAAGCACTGCACTGGCCAGCAAGAGAAAGGGATACCCAAGTGACACGCACCAGCTGAATTTACCCTGCCGTCTCCTTATATTAGCTTCTTGATTGATACCATAGTATCTTCTTGTTACCAGTAGTACCTTTTAAGTTCTTGCTGCTGCTGGGTTTAAACACCCTAAATGCGTACTCTAGCTGAATAGTACTATGGATTCATGTTGCATCATGGGTTCTGTTGATGAGCCCATAAATACTCTTGATGGTGCTTAAGGGATGCTAGTTACGAATTGCTGCTGTTATCATCACATGGGTTCTGTTCTGTTGGAATAGATGAATGGATGCTTGTTTACATGGCAGGCAGCTTGGTTCAGTAGTTTTAGTAGTTTTATAACAGCAGCAGTAGCACAAATTTAATTGAATTCAATTAAAATTTCCAGAATCTCTTCTTGATCTGTAATGTTTTAGTGCAACAAAGTCATACCGAGTGAGGTCCATGTGGTGCTCTGAGATGCTCTTGGTGGTTTGTTGTCAAGCTTGAGTAATTTAGTGTATTGCATCTTTAGTTTCAACTGAAATTTTTATCATGCTACTGTGACATCTACTAAAAATTTCAAACAAATGAAAGGAGTACTATAGTTACAAATGGAGCATACAAATTCTGTACATCTACTGTACTCATTTTTCAGTTATCTGTAGTTACAAAGCATTAATTGTAAGACTGTAACTAAACATATCTTCTTATCCTCTGTCATTTTACTCATACACATGCTTATGATCCTGTTAACACATGCTGATGCTCATTTTACTCATGCACATGCTCATGATCTTCTTAGTTCAGACTGTAACTACTCCATTTGATTGCATGATCTCTATTTGAATGCATGCTCATAAGATTGTAACAGGAGTTCAATATCACAGTGAACATGCTCATGATATCTATTTGAATGCATGTTCTTCGAGTACTCGCAGCCTGCATCTTGAACATGCTCAGGATCTCTATTTGATGGGTCAGCTCAACCCAAAAGAACGGTGTCACACTCATGATTAGCTATAGAATACACTAGCCTCACATTTCTGATTTCTTTGTAGTATTCAAGGAGTTGAGTGACTGCTTTAGATGGTGAACTGTTAACTACCACTACTATTTAGTTCATCTGACCATAACAAGCAGGCCACCGTTGGCCCTGTCAACACAGGCACACACATTTTTTTTCAAACAAACCAAAGCATTCTTTTTTTCATTTCATTTCATCATGTGTGTGCCAGATGCTTTTACTTCTGCAACGCGAATGAGCTAATGATGAACTACTCTAATTTAAATGAGTTGGGATCCATCACTACAATATGAGTATGTTTGCATTTTACTTAGCTTGTAATCAATAACCCAGTCCTTAACTAAATATTTGATTACATCATGAGGTTTTCTACAAATTAGTAAGGTAGTGGTTTCAGCTGCTGCATTGTTGCTTATATTTGATACTACACAATGTGACTGGAGTTTATTGTGATTTGCAGAAGATAGAATCCGGATGCAATTGCTTTGATTTTCATGTTTGGCCCCCAGGCATGCTCATGAAGTACAATGAGGTGTCCTCATCTGACTATTTCGCCAATGGGTAAGCCTCACTGCCAATCTTTCAAGTAGTAGTAGTACGGTGTCACTATCATCTCTGTTTGTATATAAGTACGCCACTGTTGAGGTTTAGCAATCTCGGTTATGGTGTTGATCTGAATCATGCTTTTCTGTATGTGACAGCGAACTGGCTACCCTCGTGTAGTTGAGCAATTAGTATCTATACATGCCCAGTGCATGCCTAAATCCTGAGTTTTATTTTTAAACACCTCTCCATATATGTGCAGTGCCTATTGTAATTGTCAAGTGTGAATTCTGTATATGAGGTGTGTTCTCCTTGTAGTAATTTCTAGTAGCCTGCTTGTTATGTGTAGAGTGCACAACACATTACGTGTATTGAGGATGAAATGGTCAGAGTATGGCATTTTCAATTTAACTTACTTTTTTGGTGTTGAGCTGTCGATAAATTGGTGTTGGTACCATGATGCTTGAACTGTTATTTTCTTTTGGTAAATGAACTGCTGCTTTGGTGCATAGATGTATCTTCATGAGTCACAAAACTCCTGACATGTAGGCGACTGGAGCGCACCAGAAGCATTGACGGCGACTCAGTCCTCGGCGTCGCCCTCTGCTAGAGCGGTGCGTCCCCTCTCTGTTCTCCCAGCCACCCCTAAGTTTTGGATTTGGATCATTTCTGTGAACTCTAGCCATGCTCACTTGTAAATCTGGTTTGATGTTTAAACCGTGACTTATGATAATCTGGTTTCATCGCCTTCTAGGGACAACATATATATGCTCAATACACTCTAATTGTTTTCTTGTATAGTTTTCTTGTTTTCCTTTATGCGTTCACTCTTTTTCAGGAGCTCCAAGCCTAATTTTTTTCCTTTATGTTCACTCTTTTACAGGAGCTCCAGTCCTATTTTTTCTGAGTGTGAAGCCGTGAAGCCAGGTGCGAAGCCGTGAAGCCAAGTGCGAAGCAGTGAAGCCGTACTTTGCAAAGAGTTCTTTTGGCTCTATAGTAGACTGTAAATTGTAATATTGTAACGGATTGTGAAAGGATATGTAGTGTTATTTGATGAACTATGTTTGTTCTGTCCTATTTGAAATAGTAGTTATGTATGTTGAGAAGATATGGAAACTTCACCAGTGGGACGCACTTATGAATATAATCTGAGCAATTTTGAAATTTCTGACATGTGGGACTCATGTATGACATTATGACTTGTGGGACCCTTTTGACTAGTGGGACCAGCTCCAGAATATAATTATTGAAAATAGAAAATCAATTGATTGTAAGAAGGCCAAGGCCCAAAAACAAAGAAGCTGAAATACTAGGCTTGGCCCAAGTAGCCCACAAGAATTGACAGAAAATAATAATATAAAAGGTTGAATTAATGGGCTCGGCCCATGTAAAACACCTAATCGGACCGGGCTGAATCTTGTCAGTGACCTTTTAAATTGGTCGCAAATTTGCCATGTCAGATTGCCACGTCGGATCTGACGTGGCCTGGGCAGACATCCAGTGACCAAAACAAAAGGTCATGGGTTCAATGACCTTCTATTTTGGTCAAAAACGTCTATGACCTTCTCACAAAGAAGGTCGTTAATTTCAGTTTATGACCGCCAGCTTTTGACCTTCTGTTTTTGGTCACAAAAATGTCGCAAATGAAAAACTATGACCTTTCAGTGACCAATAGTGGAGGTCACAAGATACCATATTTCTTGTAGTGCAAACACTGTTTTCCACGGTGTGGTGCCTGGCAAGTTTACATATCCAGTGGGCAAGATAGCCTTAGAGGTGGCTTTTGGAGATGATTATGATTCAAGGTCAGAAACATTGACTTTTGAGGTGGTGAAAATCAAAAGTCCGTATCACGCTTTGTTTGGGCTACCGGCTTATGCTAAGTTCATGGCGAGGCCGTGTTATGTTTATCTACAGCTTAAAATGCCAGGTCATAAGGGGACCATCACAGTACACGGGAGTAGGAAGATCGCTTTGGAATGTGAGGAAGGTGGTGCGGCTTATGTTGAGTCGGTTTGTGCCACGGAGGAGTTGAAGTTTTATAAGGACCAAGTTGATCCGGCAGATATGACTTCTTTGAAAAATCCAACTACGGAACACGATCCGGCGTTGAAATTTAAATCGGCCACAAATACTAAGATGGTTGATTTTGTTTCTGGCGATTCATCTAAGCAGTTCAGCATCAGCGCTAACCTGGATCCCAAATAGGAAAGCACGCTCATCGAGTTCATCCGTGAGAACCGGGACATATTTGCATGGAAACCTTCTGACATGCCAGGTGTACCGAGGGAACTCGCTAAGCACACACTTAACATTGATCCCAAGTTTAAACCGGTCTGGCAGTTTCTCCACCGCTTCAATGAAGAAAGGCGCAAGGCTATCGGTGAGGAGGTAGCTCGGTTGTTGGCCGCAGGGTTTATCGTGGAAGTCTTTCACCCAGAGTGGTTGGCTAATCTGGTGCTAGTTCTTAAGAAAAACGGCACTTGGTGTATGTGTGTGGATTACACAGATTTGAACAAGGCTTGTCCTGCAGACCCCTTTGACCTCCCTCGTATCGATCAGATCATTGATGCTACAGCGGGTTGTGACCGTTTGTGTTTTCTGGACGCTTATTCTGGTTATCATCAGATCAAAATGGCAGTTACGGACCAAGAGAAGACAACTTTCATAACTCCCTTTGGAGCCTTCTGCTATGTCTCCATGCCCTTTGGGCTCAAAAGTGCCCAGGCGACTTATCAACGCTGTGTTCAGAATTGTCTTCGTAAGCAGATTGGGCGCAATGTTCATGCGTATGTAGATGACATTGTGATAAATTCCAGAAAGGAGGAAACATTGATAGATGATTTGAGAGAAACCTTTGACAACCTCCTGGTTTACAAGATGATGCTCAATCCGGAAAAGTGTGTCTTTGGTGTTCCGGTAGGCAAACTCTTGGGTTTTCTGGTGTCAAATAGAGGCACTGAGGCTAATCCGGAAAAAAAATTCAGCAATTACATCTTTGGCTAAACCGGCGTGTATCAATGACATTCAACGTCTGGCCGGCCGGATTACGGCTTTGAGCCGGTTTATCAGTCGTCTTGGGGACAAGGCTATCCCTTTATATCAGATGCTCAAGAAAACAGATGATTTTGTCTGGAGCGAGGCAGCTGATAAAGTGTTTGAGGATCTGAAGAGGCAGTTAGCTAAACCGCATGTGCTTGCAGCACCGATCGATAAGGAGCCGTTATTGCTATATGTGGCTGCTAATTCCAGAGCTGTTAGCGTGGCTATTGTGGTGGAGCGCAAGGAAGCTGGCAAGGAATATCCGGTTCAACGGCCGGTTTATTATATCAGTGAGGTGCTCATTGAGTCAAAGCAGAGGTATCCACATTGGCAGAAGCTGGTGTATGGAGTGTTTATGGCAAGCCGGAAGCTTAAACACTATTTTCAGGGTCATCCTATCACAGTGGTCAGTTCAACCCATCTGGGAGATATCATTCAAAACAGAGAAGTAACTGGCCGGATTGCCAAATGGGCTATTGAGCTTGGACCTCATGGGCTCAAATACATACCTCGCACAGCAATTAAATCCCAAGCACTTGTGGAATTTATCAATGATTGGACGGAATTGCAGGCGCCAGAGGAAAAGCCAGATAATACGTATTGGACTATTCACTTTGATGGATCCAGACAGTTGGAGGGCTCGGGGGCTGGAGTCATACTAACTTCCCCACGAGGTGACAAGTTTTGTTATGTCCTCCGTTTAATGTTCCCTTGTACTAACAATGCAGCTGAATATGAGGCCTTACTCCACGGTCTTTGGATGGCTAAGGAGATGAACTTAAGCCAGGTTAAGTGCTTTGGGGATTCAGGTCTGGTGGCCCAACAGGTGTCTGGCACTTGGGATTCTAAAGATCCACTAATGGCTGCATATCAACGAGAGGTGGACACAGTGGCTGGTCACTTCAAGGGTTATCAGGTGGACCATATAGACCGGCGAAAGAATGAAGCGGCGGACGCTTTAAGCCGCCTTGGTTCTCAGCGTAAACCGGTCCCATACCGGATTGGACCGGGGAGGAGTTGGCTATTCCTGACCCGGAGGCTCAATTGGTGGCAGCTTTGCATGGTGTACCGGATTGGACAATCCCGTACCTGGCTTACATGAACCGGGGCGAGTTACCATAGGATGAAATCTCGGCCCAGCAGATAATCCGGCGTTCCAAATCGATGACTATACTCAACGGAGAATTACATCGTTACAGTGTCTCAGGGGCAATTCAGCATTGTGTTTCTCCTCAAGAGGGTTGTGAGATTTTGCGAGAAATCCATGAAGAGGATTGTGGTCACCACGTCGGTTCAAAGTCTTTGGTGGCTAAAGCTTTTCGCCATGGTTTCTATTGGTTAACAGCTCATGTTGATGCTGAGGATTTAGTCAAACGATGTGACGGTTGTCAAAAATTTGCACGCCGTGCTCATATTCCGGCTCAGGAGTTGAGGATGATTCCAATAACATGGCCGTTTGCGACTTGGGGGCTTGATATGGTTGGACCATTTAAGAGCTCCAAGGACAAAAAGACCCACTTATTAGTGGCAGTTGATAAATTCACCAAATGGGTGGAAGCAGAGCCAGTCAGTAAGTGTGATGCGGCCATGGCGGTTCAATTCATCAAAAAGGTGATATTCCGGTTTGGCTTTCCACACAGTATTATAACTGATAATGGTACTAATCTGTCAAAGGGAGAGATGGAGGAATTTTGCCAACGTGAGCACATCCGGCTTGATATAGCATCGGTGGCTCACCCCCAATCTAATGGTCAAGAGGAGAGGGCAAATCAAGAAATTTTGAGAGGTATTAAACCCCGGCTTATGGTTCCTTTGAAGCGGACACCGGGTTGTTGGGTGGAGGAATTACCTTCTGTGTTATGGAGCATCAACACCACACCTAACAGATCGACGGGTTACACTCCTTTCTTCATGGTTTATGGAGCGGAGGCGGTTCTCCCTAGTGACATCCGTCATGACTCGCCCCGTGTGGCAGCTTATGTTGAAGCTGATAATGAGACAACACGTCAGGATTCTCTGGACCTGTTAGATGAGGAGCGTGATCTTGCAGCAGCACGTTCGGCGATTTACCAACAAGATCTCTGACGTTATCACAGCCGCCGGGTTAAGACCAGAACTTTTCAAGAAGGCGATCTAGTACTCCGGCTCATCTAGGATCAAACTGATATGCACAAGTTATCCCCACCTTGGGAAGGACCTTTTGTGGTCAGCAAGAATCTGCACAACGGGTCATACTACCTCATTGATGTTCAAGAGCACAAAGACTCACGTAAATCGGAGGAGGAGACCAAGCGGCCATGGAATATAGCTCTTCTTCGGCCTTACTATACTTAAGCCACAGGCTTCTTCACATGTACATATTTATGACAATGTATATATTATATAATAAACCGGAGCCTCGAATAAAGTGGGGTCTCTGTTCTTTTTACATCATGTGTGTGCCTACAAGAGTTTCTACTGACAAAGCAAAGTTTTGTTAAACCGGTCTCTGCAGCTGCACGGATACAAAGAGATATCAATAGGGGGTTTGGTTGTTGTCACACCATAGCTACACCTCTTGATCGGTTTAAACACCACAAAGGGATTTCACTAGGGGGCTTGGTTGTTATCACACCATAGCTACACCTCTTGATGGGCGTTAAGCCACAAAGGAAATTATGTGGGGCCAAAGAGAGTGTTGCACAAAGCACAAACTCAAACATGGGCACCCACTGAGCACAGCTCACAAAGTTACTTGGGGGCTCTTTGTGCAAAGCAACAAAGAGTTTGAAAGGACCCTTGTAATTGGCTATCAAGCCACGGCTTGGAAGCCTGATGTACTCACCTAAAACCCTGGGTTAACCGGCCTTCATCAAGTAAGCCACTCCTGTCCAGGTAATCTTGGTATGACCCGCCGAACGTTTGACAAGTCAATCTTATACAGACCCTGAACTTGTCAAAGTTAAAACGACGATTGATTAATTGGAGGCCCATCTTAAAAGGCTTTGTTAAATGGTTTAACTCAAAGGCCTGGCAGCCCATGAAAAGCATCAATTTGGAGCCTGGCAGCTCGTAAAAAGCCTCACATATTTCTTTTTTGAGTCCTATTTGCTAAGTTTTTCGCCATTATTGAGGTTCATAATATCTTCTTATAAACCGGTGTCCTTGACCCGTCTTGGATTTCAACTACAAGTTGTCAGTACATGATCAATTATAAACCGGCGTTCATTACCCCGGTCTGGTTTTGACTAACAAGTCGCCAGTGTTATAAAGAAAACCCGGTGGTTATTATATCCCGGTACGGTTTATTATCATAATCCACCAAAATAAGGACGGAGTTATCTGCGCTCCAGATTGGTGTTTGCACCTTTACCATACAAGCAGTTGGTCAGCCAACGAGGTATGTTGCACATATTATTTTTTATATAAAAACTTTGATTATTCATCTAAGTATTGTATATTTGTTGGGCATCATGACCCGTCCAGTGGTAAACCACTAGGACACTTTTCAAGTTCTTGTATCCAGGAACACAACTTATCATGGGTTATGCTTAAATAGATCCCAAAAGGTGGAGCAAGGTTTCACATTATCAAAGCATCACAAAACATGCTCGATGGCATGACAGATAAAGGAGTTTTTGCTATCCTATTACATAAAGCTTCCAAACGGCTCCAATTGAATAGTTGTTTTTAAGCACTGGCACACATAATCTGGTAAACCGGCTGCCGGTTTAAGATGCTTCGTCTGGACGTTTTGACGGTTGAGGGTCGGTTGGTGCGATCACTTCTTCTTCATCCCTCCCAGACGCTGGAAATCAATCGTTGACCAATCGATTCTAGTTAAAGCTTGAAACATGGCTTCTTCATGGATAAGGCTGGAGGGGTTAATGTCAGGAGCGTAAGTATGCTTATGGATTGGAGGCACAAGTTCTTCGACTTCATGGATTTCGGCCGGTTGTCTCTTCCCTTCAGCGTCATAAGCCGGTTGGAAATGAGACAAGTCTGTGTCCTCTGCCAGTTTGCTGGCTATTGGCCGCATTTCTTTGGTCAGCCTTCGGAGGTCATCATTGTTGAAGTTTGAACCGTCCTCCTTCACACCTGGATATCCTTTAATGATGTCCTCCGCTTCAAGATCTGGAATCCATGCCTTGGCTCGGATTAGTGTGGTCAATGCTCCTGCTCTTGCAGCTGCCTTCTTCAGTTCGGTAATCCGGGCTGGTAACATGGCCAGCTTCTCAAGAGTTTCCTTTATCAGTGATGGCGCCGGTTTATTGTAAGCCGCAGTGCAAATAGCACGCTGGGATCCAGAGTACAACTGTTCAATCAAGGTATAAGCCGCTTTAAGCTTCATCCGCATATCAGCTCCCAGGTGAGCAATGCGAGTGCCTGTCATGGTTTAATATCAGCCAAACTAATAAACACCAAAGTCTCATGAATTGTACAAGCAGCATAAGGAGATACTTACCAAATACAGCGGATGTCATGGCGTTGATTTGCCGCTTCAAACCAGTTAATTCATCTACAACCGGCTTCAGGGCTGCTTCGGCATCCTCAGCTTTTTGGTTAAACCGGCCTTCTCGGTTTCCAAGTCAGCACGTTCCTTGTTAAAAGGCTCCTTCAGCTTTTCCATCACTGCCAGGGCTTTGGTCAGCTCCTCTTTGGCTTTCGTAGCTTCTACTTTTTGGGACTTCACATTCTCTTGCAAATCAGCGGTCCAGGCATCTCTATTGCTTAGTTCGGCCTCCAACAGTGAAGATATGTCAACAACAGGATATATATTTTCTAAGTACAAAGCGTATAACAAGTTATGCACTTCGTACTTGGGGGCTAATGCCTATTTGCTCTGATTCACTACATCTTTTATAAGTCTCCACAACAATGCAAGCATTATCCTTGACACTTGGGGGCTAATGTACATCTGTTCAAAGCGGACGCATGGATTAAAACCCAGATTACCTTGCAAAGCTAAACCGGCCTTTGGGGGCTATGCTGAGGAAAGCTATATAATTACATTGCTAAAGTATTGGTCAGTAGGAGAGACTTAAAGTGTTACAAAGACCCGGTTTACGATTAACATCATAAAACGACCCTTGGGGGCTACTTGGGCTAGCATTTTAACTTTGGAATCAAGAAGTAAAGGGAGATGAAAATACCTCATAGCGTTCCTTCATCAAGTTCACCAAACCGGCTTCATAGTCACGGTTTGAGTGAATACGGTTTAAAAAACCAGAGTGAAGTTCTTCAGCATTGAGATGAGCATAACTTGATAAGTCAGTGCTCCATTTACCCTTTTCCTTGGCAGCACGCTCCTCTTTGGCACTATGTTGGGCTAAGATGACAGGATGGCCAGGAGAGTTGTGGCCCATGCCAGTAATGACAACATCATCTCCTTGGCCTTCAGTAGTATTAGTGGCTTTCACTGGACTAGCACGGTTTGGAGCCTCCGATTCAGTATCAGGCATAGCAGGAGCAGCTTCTGGTTGTTCATCAACATTCTGGTCTTGAAGGGGCGGTTCATCAAAGGTAGCTTCAGGATGAGGACCCTCCGGTTCACGAGTTTGGTCCGGTTCGCCTATTTGTTCTTCTTCAAAAACTGCCTGGTCTTCTGACGGATTGTTGATCCGAGCTTTCTTGCTGGGTCTGGCTTTGGCTCTGCAAACAAAATCACAAGAGGTTTAGCATCTTATTCAAGATCTGCAAACGCATTTGAAAAAAAGGGTTTGAATGCTTACCTAGCTACAGTCTTATAAGGGGGGAGTTGGGTTGCTGTTGACTCGCCAAAAGATGAGGGAGGTGTCACCTGATAATTTGAATCGGACGGATTAAGAGGTTGTCTAAAATAACCTGCCTTGGGATAAGAATTGCTAGAAGTGGGAGAGACCTCAGATCGGCGCTTCCGAACCGGGGTATCAGGTAAACCGGCCGAAGTGACCTGTTGGCCACTGTGCCGGGTTGTCCGGCGAGCTTCATGCTGCCGTGTCTTCAAAATAAATGTTGGATCCAAGTAAGCAAGAGGATGAGAAAAGCTTACTTTCCGGACTGCTTGACGGGTTTTTGTGTTGGCATAGAGTCTGAACCGGAGGAAAGGGTAATTACCTCTACATCATTAGCCTGGCTGCCTTCTGCGTCCTCCTGATAAAGATCATTGTTAATGAGGTGCATGAAAAGGGAGCCAAGTGAGTCAAGTTCTACCTCAACTTCCGGATCATCTACATCTTCATCAAGCTCCATGCTGATCCGGTCAGCCGTTTTCCGCTTTGAGGTACGTTTGACAGCTTTGGTTTTGGGACGGGATGGCTTTGCCGCTTTATCTGCGGATTTCCGTTTCCAGAAGGGATCATCACCATGTTCATACATAAGCAGAGGAAGGTTCACAAGTTGAACAAATCAAAATATATCAAAGATAAAAAAGGAAGCATTGTGCTTACAGCAGGCGGTTTATTCTGAGTATAGAAGGGGCTCAAGCCGGTTTGGCGACAGACTGATTCCGGTTCATTCAAAATTTTCTTAACACTTTCAGTGACCTCTTCATCGGTTACCTGAATGTTGATGTGGCGTTGGGGGTCTTCAACCTCACCGGTATACTCACACATTAAACCGGGGCGGCGGCTTAGTGGCAAGACGCTCCACGATATCCAGTAACACACAAAATCAACGGTTGTTAAACCGTTGGCCATAAAGGCCCGGAGCTTGGCGAGTTGAGGGGCATATTTGGCCCGTTCTGCAGAGCTTAAACGTTGTGGGAGTGGATGAGTGTTGGAAAGACGATGATCACGATAGCCTGGAAGAGGGTTTTCATCTTCAGGGGAGGTATCTATGTAGTAGAACCAAGTCTGGTTCCATTCCTTAGGGTGACTATGCAGTTTGACATGAGGGAATTCAACTTCCTTCCGCTTTTGAATAGAAACACCACCAAGTTCAGTGTTGGGACCATTTACAAATTCTGTACGCCGGTTCTGATGAAAGAAGTCCCGGAACAGCTCAGCAGTCGGTTCTTCTTGTAAGTACACTTCACAGAAGACCTGGAAGTTGCATAGATTGGATACCGAGTTGGATCTGATGTCTTGAGGATGGAGTTGGAAACTGGCAAGCACATCTCGGTAAAACTTTGACCCTGGCGGTTTGAAACCACGGCCTATGTGGTCGACAAAGACCACAACCTCACCCTGCCTCGGGGTTGGAGGATTTTCTGCTCCTGGAACTCGCCATTGAATTTCAGTTTTCTTAGGCAAGGTGCCTATGCTGACCATTCCGTTCAACTGTTCCTCGGTGACCCGGGAACGAGCCCAGTTGCAAGCGGCAAATTGTTTGGCCATTGTGAAACGGAAAGCTGGAAAAGAAATGCCGGTTTACAAATCATTCATGATGACATGCAAGATGCAATGGAATAAAAGATATACCGATATGTGAAATTGCATAAACCAGAGACTAATGCAATAATGCATAACAAGGCAATATCGGAACAAGGGTATACAAATACTGTTAAACCGGAGTATAATAAACCGGAGGAGCCTTTACCTAATGAATGACAAGGTCATATCAAGGGCATACGTGTGTTGTTAAACTGGACTATTACAATCAAGGTAAAGGAGGTTTGCTAGTTTACTAGGGGACTAATGGTATGAGATATATTGTTTTTTACAAGGGTAAACCGCCTACATGGTACAGAGGATACAGATCTAAGGCGAAAAGGGCTAAGTAAAGAAAACAAGATTCATAGGATCACATGGGAATTTTGGATCTACCAAAGACGGAAAAACAAAAATATTTTGACCTAAAAAGGGTAGGACCCAAAGCAGGTTGTAAAGGTTCAGACCAGTTCTTCGCGTGCAAAAGGTTTGTGGTAATAGCGGAAGATAAACCATTACGCGGAATATATCAAGATTGAGATTTTGCTATTCATAGACTAAGGAAGAACAGGGAAGAGCAGAACCGGAACCCCGACGAACTTCAATGAACTGCGAAGAACAAGGAAACCCTAGACAGATCTATAAGGGGGGAAAGAAAAGGACTTACAGTGACTGTTGAAGCAACGGAGGAATGTTGTAGCTCTCTGGTAACGGTCAGGTTGATGCAGCGGCCTTTGTCGAAGCAGAGGAGAAGCTCGGTGACGGCGGCGGCGCTCAGGGGCAGAGGTGTCGCGAGGAGGAAGAAGAAGTGAACGAGACGAAGGAAAAAAATGATAAGGACCCATGGCCCTATTTATAAGGCGAAGCGATAAGGTGACAAGTGCGGGAATCGAGGAGCTCAAAATGGATAGTTAATAATGGTGTCGCTTCGATGACTGGATATGCATTAATGAAGGTAATCCTGAGCTTCAACGGATAGATGACGTCAGGGCGGTTTATCATGATCCTGGAATATGACGTCACGATGGTTTATAAGATCAAGGTGAAGATGCAAGGGAGGAATTTTTCTAAAGTATTGAAGATTGACATGAACAAGTTCAAACCAATCTGGGGCCTAATGTTGGGGATATTACTACTGGATGTAAACCGGCCAAGATTAGCTAGATTAGCTTTATGAAGATTAGAAGCCCATGAAGATGTAAGAATGATGGCGCTTTATGAAGGCCCAAGGCCCAGAGGCGAGTTAAGGCCTGTAGATGTAAACCGACCTAATTATGTAACTTGCATTGTAAGGTAGGAAGTGTAGAGACCGAACCGGACACATTTATGATCTGGCTTTGGGACTCTGTAAACGGGCGGGCGTCAACCTGTGTATATAAAGGGACGACCCGGCCATGGTTTGAAGAGAGACAACAACTCGAAGGCCAGTCAAAGCGGATTCGCTCCCTGGTCATCGAAACCCTAGCAATACCAATCACAACTAGACGTAGGCTTTTACCTTCATCGAAGGGGCTGAACTAGTATAAAACTCCCCGTGTCCCCTTGTCCGGTTTAACCCCTTTAAGCTAACCCGTTGGGATGGCTCCACGACTAAGTCCTTTCACAAGGACATCTGCCGTGACAAACCCACGACACAAACGGAGTCCAAACGGAATGAAACCTTCGGGAACGTGATTTTCTCAACGAACAAGACCCAGGAGACTTGGACCCCTACGTCAAGAACACAAAAGAGGAGGCCACGAGGTAGGGGGCGCGCCTACCCCCCCCCAGGCGCGCCCTCCACCCTCGTGGGCCCCCTGTTGCTCCACCGACGTACTCCTTCCTCCTATATATACCTACGTACCCCCAAACAATCAGATACGGAGCCAAAACCCTAATTCCACCGCCGCAACTTTCTGTATCCACGAGATCCCATCTTGGGGCCTGTTCGGAGCTCCGCCGGAGGGGGCATCGATCACGGAGGGCTTCTACTGAAGGAAATATGCCCTAGAGGCAATAATAAAGTTATTATTTATTTCCTTATATCATGATAAATGTTTATTATTCATGCTAGAATTGTATTAACCGGAAACATAATACATGTGTGAATACATAGACAAACAGAGTGTCACTAGTATGCCTCTACTTGACTAGCTCGTTGATCAAAGATGGTTATGTTTCCTAGCCATAGACATGAGTTGTCATTTGATTAACAGGATCACATCATTAGAGAATGATGTGATTGACTTGACCCATTCCGTTAGCATAGCACTTGATCGTTTAGTTTGTTGCTATTGCTTTCTTCATGACTTATACATGTTCCTATGACTATGAGATTATGCAACTCCCGTTTACCGGAGGAACACTTTGTGTGCTACCAAACGTCACAACGTAACTGGGTGATTATAAAGGTGCTCTACAGGTGTCTCCGAAGGTACTTGTTGGGTTGGCGTATTTCGAGATTATGATTTGTCACTCCGATTGTCGGAGAGGTATCTCTGGGCCCTCTCGGTAATGCACATCACTATAAGCCTTGCAAGCATTGCAACTCATGAGTTAGTTGCGGGATGATGTACTACGGAACGAGTAAAGAGACTTTCCAGTAACGAGATTGAACTAGGTATTGAGATACCGATGATCGAATCTCGGGCTAGTAACATATCGATGACAAAGGGAACAACGTATGTTGTTATGCGGCATGACCGATAAAGATCTTCGTAGAATATGTAGGAGCCAATATGGGCATCCAGGTCCTGCTATTGGTTATTGACAAGAGAGGTGTCTCGGTCATGTCTACATAGTTCTCGAACCCGTAGGGTCCGCACGCTTAACATTCATTGACGATATAGTACTATGAGTTATGTATGTTGGTGACCGAATGTTGTTCGGAGTTTTGGATGAGATCACAGATATGACGAGAAACTCCGGAATGGTCCGGGAGTAAAGATTGATATGTGGATAGTAGTGTTTGATCTCCGGAAGGGTTCCGGAATTCACCGGAAGGGGTTCCGGATGTTTTCTCGAAATGTTTGGGCACGAGAACACTTTATCTGGGCCAAAGGGGAAAGCCCATGAGGCTTTTGGAAAGTGCAAAAGGAAGTTTTGCGGAGACCAGAGGCTAGACGCCAGGAACCCTGGTGTCTAGGGGGTAGACACCGGGAACCCTGGCGTCTAGCCCTAGAGTCCGAGAAGGACTCTTGCCTTTCGGGTGAAACCGACTTTGAGGAGGCTTTTACTCCAAGTTTCGACCTTAGGGCTCAACATATAAATAGAGTGGTAGGGCTAGCACCAAAGACACATCAAGAAACACCAAGCCGTGTGCCGGCTACCCCGTCTCCTCTAGTTTATCCTCCGTCATAGTTTTCGTAGTGCTTAGGTGAAGCCCTGCGGAGATTGTTCTTCACCAACACCGTCACCACGCCGTCGTGCTGCCGAAACTCATCTACTACTTCGCCCCTCTTGCTGGATCGAGAAGGCGAGGACGTCATCGAGCTGAATGTGTGCAGAACTCGGAGGTGTCGTGCTTTCGGTACTTGGATCGGTCGGATCGTGAAGACGTACGACTACATCAACCGCGTTGATATAACGCTTCCGCGAACGTTCTACAAGGGTACGTAGACAACACTCTCCCCTCTCGTTGCTATGCATCACCATGATCTTGCGTGTGCGTAGGAATTTTTTGAAATTACTACGTTTCCCAACATCTATATCATCACCATAGCCCCTCCGATGAAGTGTGAGTAGTTCACCTCAGACCTACGGGTCCATAGTTATTAGCTAGATGGCTTCTTCTCTCTTTTTGGATCTCAATACTATGTTCTCCCCCTCTCTTGTGGAGATCTATTCGATGTAATCTTGTTTTTGCGGTGTGTTTGTTGAGATCGATGAATTGTGGGTTTATGATCAAGTCTATCTATGAACAATATTTGAATCTTCTCTGAATTCTTTTATGTATGATTGGTTATCTTTGCAAGTCTCTTCGAATTATCAGTTTGGTTTGGCCTAGTAGATTGATCTTTCTTGCAATGGGAGCAGTGCTTAGCTTTGGGTTCAATCTTGCGGTGTCCTTTCCCAGTGACAGTAGGGGCAGCAAGGCACGTATTGTATTGTTTCCATCGAGGATAACAAGATGGGGTTTTCATCATATTGCATGAGTTTATCCCTCTACATCATGTCATCTTGCTTAAGGCGTTACTCTGTTTTCATTAACTTAATACTCTAGATGCATGCTGGATAGCGGTCGATGAGTGGAGTAATAGTAGTACATGCAGGCAGGAGTCGGTCTACTTGTCTCGGACGTGATGCCTATATACATGATCATACCTAGATATTCTCATAACTATGCTCAATTCTGTCAACTGCTCAACAGTAATTCGTTCACCCACCGTAGAATACTTATGCTCTTGAGAGAAGCCACTAGTGAAACCTATGGCCCCCGGGTCTATCTTCATCATATTAATCTTCCAATACTTAGTTATTTCCTTTGCTTTTTTACTTTGCTTTTATTTTACTTTGCATCTTTATCATAAAAACACCAAAATTATTATCTTATCATATCGATCAGATCTCACTCTCGTAAGTGGCCGTGTAGGGATTGACAACCCCTTATAGCGTTGGTTGCGAGGATTTATTTGTTTTGTGCAGGTACGAGGGACTCGCACATAGTCTCCTACTTCATTGATACCTTGGTTCTCAAAAACTGAGGGAAATACTTACGCTACTTTGTTGCATCATCCCTTCCTCTTCGAGGAAAACCAACGCAGTGCTCAAGAGGTAGCAAGAAGGATTTCTGGCGCCGTTGCCAGGGAGTCTATGCAAAAGTCGACATACCAAGTACCCATCACAATCCCTATCTCCCGCATTACATTATTTGCCATTTGCCTCTCGTTTTCTTCTCCCCCACTTCACCCTTGCCGTTTTATTTGCCATCTCTCTCTATCCTCCCTCTCTTTCTCTATTTGCCTCTTTTCCGTTTGCTTGTCGTTATGGCTAGTCCCCTATCTTCTCCTTTGTCTCCCGAGAATGAAATTATAAATTTTAAGCAAAGGGAGGGAGAAAATCTAAAAGATGCCTTTATAAGAGCGTGTTCCTCTAGTTCCTATGAAAATAAAGATGAAGATCTAAAAGTTATTGATGTGTCCCCTATTAAATATTTGTTTTGCAGTATGAATCTTAATAATGATGGCAACTGAATATGATCCACCTTTACCTATAAGGCGTTCCAAGAATTCGGAGTTTTTAGATCTTGATGCTAAAATTGATGAAAGTGGGATCGAAGAAATTAAATCCCTAGATGTTGCTAAACCCACTATTTTGGATTTCAAGGAATTTAATTATGAAAATTGCTCTTTGATTGATTGTATTTCCTTATTGCAATCCGTGCTAAATTCTCCTCATGCTTATAGTCAAAATAAAGCGTTCACTAAACATATCGTTGATGCCTTGATGCAATCTTATGAAGAAAAACTTGAATTGGAAGTTTCTATCCCTAGAAAACTTTATGATGAGTGGGAACCAACTATTAAAATTAAAATTAAAGATCATGAATGCTATGCTTTGTGTGATTTGGGTGCTAGTGTTTCCACGATTCCAAATACTTTGTGTGATTTGTTAGGTTTCCGTGATTTTGATGATTGCTCTCTAAACTTGCACCTCGCGGATTCCACTATTAAGAAACCTATGGGAAGAATTAATGATGTTCTTATTGTTGCAAATAGGAATTATGTGCCCATAGATTTTATTGTTCTTGACATAGATTGCAATCATTCATGTCCTATTATTCTTGGTAGACCTTTCCTTAGAACGATTGGTGCAATTATTGATATGAAGGAAGGAAATATTAGATTCCAATTTCCGTTAAGGAAAGGCATGGAACACTCTCCTAGAAAGAAAATTAAATTACCTTACGAATCTATTATGAGAGCCACTTATGGATTGCCTACCAAAGATGGCAATACCTAGATCTATCCTTGCTTTTTATGCCTAGCTAGGGGCGTTAAACGATAGCGCTTGTTGGGAGGCAACCCAATTTTATTTTTATTCCTTACTTTTTGCTCCTGTTTAGTAATAAATAATTTATCTAGCCTCTATTTAGATTGTGTTTTTTGTTTTTAATTACTGTTTGTGCCAAGTAGAACCGTTGGAAAGACTTGGGGAAAGTCTTGTTAATCTTGCTGTAAAAACAGAAACTTTAGTGCTCACGAGAACTGCTGCCATTTTTATTTGGAAAGTTCTATTTAGTTAATTATTTTTGCAGATGATTAATAGATAAATTCCTCACGTCCAGCAATTTATTTTAGAATTTTTTGGGTTCCAGATCTTGCGCTAGATACAGATTACTACAGGCTGTTCTGTTTTTGACATATTCTGTTTTTCGTGTGTTGTTTGCTTATTTTGATGAATCTATGGCTAGTAAAATAGTTTATAAACCATAGAGAAGTTGTAATACAGTAGTTTTAACACCAATATAAATAAAGAATGAGTTCATTATAATACCTTGAAGTGGTCTTTTGTTTTCTTTCGCTAACGGAGCACACGAAATTTTCTACTTTAAGTTTTGTGTTGTGAAGTTTTCAAGTTTTGGGTAAAGATTTGATGGATTATGGAACAAGGAGTGGCAAGATCCTAAGCTTGGGTATGCCCATGGAACCCCCAAGATAATCTAAGGACACCTAAAATCCAAAGCTTGGGGATGCCCCGGAAGGCATCCCCTCTTTTCGTCAACTTCTATCGGTAACTTTACTTGGAGCTATATTTTTATTCACCACATGATATGTGTTTTGCTTGGAGCGTCTTGTATTATTTGAATCTTTATTTGTTAGTTTACCACAATCATCCTTGCTGTACACACCTTTTGAGAGAGCCATACATGATTTGGAATTTGTTAGAATACTCTATGTGCTTCGCTTATATCTTTTGAGTTATATAGTTTTGCTCTAGTACTTCACTTATATCTTTTAGAGCACGGTGGTGGATTTGTTTTATAGAAAATATTGATCTCTCATGCTTTACTTAGATTATTTTGAGAGTCTTAAATAGCATGGTAATTTTCTTAAATAATCCTAATATGCTAGGTATTCAAGATTAGTAAAAAAATTCCTAGGAGTGTTTTGAATACTAAGGGGCGTTTGATGCTTGATGATTGTTTTGAGATATGGAGGTAATAATATCAAAGTCGTGCTAGTTGAGTAGTTGTGAATTTGAGAAGTGCTTGTGTTGAAGTTTGCAAGTCCCGTAGCATGCACGTATGGTAAACGTTGTGTAACAAATTTGAAACATGAGGTGTTTTTTTTAATTGTCTTCCTTATGAGTGGTGGTCGGGGACGAGCGATGGTCTTTTCCTACCAATCTATCCCCCTAGGGGCATGCGCGTAGTGCCGAGGTTTTTGATGACTTGTAGATTTTTGCAATAAGTATGTGAGTTCTTTATGACTAATGTTGAGTCCATGGATTATACGCACTCTCACCCTTCCATCATTGCTAGCCTCTTCGGTACCGTGCATTGCCTTTTCTCACATTGAGAGTTGGTGCAAACTTCGCCGGTGCATCCAAACCCCGTGATATGATACGCTCTTTCACACATAAACCTCCTTATATCTTCCTCAAAACAGCCACCATACCTACCTATTATGGCATTTCCATAGCCATTCCGAGATATATTGCCATGCAACTTTCCACCATTCCATTTATCATGACACATTCATCATTGTCATATTGCTTAGCATGATCATGTAGTTGACATAGTATTTGTGGAAAAGCCACCATTCATAATTCTTTCATACATGTCACTCTTGGTTCATTGCATATCCCGGTACACCGCCGGAGGCATTCATATAGAGTCATCTTTTGTTCTAGCATTGAGTTGTAATCATTGAGTTGTAAATAAATAGAAGTGTGATGATCATCATTTTCTAGAGCATTGTCCCAAGTGAGGAAAAAAAGAGAAAGGCCATATAAAAGAAGAAAAGGGCCTAAATAAAAAATGAGAGAAAAAGAGAGAAGGGACAATGTTACTATCCTTTGCCACACTTGTGCTTCAAAGTAGCACCATAACCTTCATGATAGAGAGTCTCTTGTTTTGTCACTTTTATATACTAGTGGGAAATTTTCATTATAGAACTTGGCTTGTATATTCCAACAATGGGCTTCCTCAAGTGCCCTAGGTCTTCGTGAGCAAGCAAGTTGGATGCACACCCACTTGGTGTCTTTTATTGAGCTTTCATACATTTATAGCTCTAGTGCATCCGTTGCATGGCAATCCCTACTCCTTGCATTAACATCAATCTATGGGCATCTCCATAGCTCGTTGATTAGCCTCGTTGATGTGAGACTATCTTCTTTTTTGTCTTCTCCACATAACCCCCATCATCATATTCTATTCCACCCATAGTGCTATGTCCATGGCTCGCACTCATATATTGCGTGAAAGTTTATAGGTTTGAGATTGCTAAGGTATGAAACAATTGCTTGGCTTGTCATCGGGGTTGTGCTTGATGAGAGCATCCTTGTGTGACAAAAATGGAGCATGACTAAACTATATGATTTTGTAGGGATGAACTTTCTTTGGCCATGTTATTTTGAGAAGACATAATTGCTTTGTTAGTATGCTTGAAGTATTATTATTTTTATTACAATATGAACTTTTGTCTTAAATCTTTCGGATCTGAATATTCATACCACAATTAAGAAGAATTACATTAAAATAATGCCAAGTAGCACTCCGCATCAAAAGTTCTGTTTTTATCATTTACCTACTCAAGGACGAGCAGGAATTAAGCTTGGGGGTGCTTGATACGTCTCCAACGTATCTATAATTTTTGATTGCTCCATGCTATATTATCTACTGTTTTGGACATTATTGGGCTTTATTATCCACTTTTATATTATTTTCGGGACTAACCTATTAATCGGAGGCCCAACCCAGAATTGCTGTTTTTTTGCCTATTTCAGGGTTTCGAAGAAAAGGAATATCAAACGGAGTCCAAACGGAATTAAACCTTCGGGAACGTGATTTTCTCAATGAACAAGACCCAGAAGACTTGGACCCTACGTCAAGACACAAAAGAGGAGGCCATGAGGTAGGGGGGCGCGCCTATCCCCCCAGGCGCGCCCTCCACCCTCGTGGGCCCCCTGTTGCTCCACCGACGTACTCTTTCCTCCTATATATACCTACGTACCCCCAAACGATCAGATACGGAGCCAAAACCCTAATTCCACCGCCGTAACTTTCTGTATCCACGAGATCCCATCTTGGGGCCTGTTCTGGAGCTCCGCCGGAGGGGGCATCGATCACGGAGGGCTTCTACATCATCACCATAGCCCCTCCGATGAAGTGTGAGTAGTTCACCTTAGACCTACGGGTCCATAGTTATTAGCTAGATGGCTTCTTCTCTCTTTTTGGATCTCAATACAATGTTTTCCCCCTCTCTTGTGGAGATCTATTCGATGTAATCTTATTTTTGCGGTGTGTTTGTTCAGACCGATGAATTGTGGGTTTATGATCAAGTCTATCTATTAAAAATATTTGAATCTTCTCTGAATTCTTTTACGTATGATTGGTTATCTTTGAAAGTCTCTTCGAATTATCAGTTTGGTTTGGCCTACTAGATTGATCTTTCTTGCAATGGGAGAAGTGCTTAGCTTTGGGTTCAATCTTGCGGTGTCCTTTCCCAGTGACAGTAGGGGCAGCAAGGCACGTATTTTATTGTTGCCATCGAGGATAACAAGATGGGGTTTTCATCATATTGCATGAGTTTATCCCTCTACATCATGTCATCTTGCTTAAGGCGTTACTCTGTTTTCATTAACTTAATACTCTAGATGCATGTTGGATAGCAGTCGATGAGTGGAGTAATAGTAGTAGATGCAGGCAGGAGTCGGTCTACTTGTCTCGGACGTGATGCCTATATACATGATCATACCTAGATATTCTCATAACTATGCTCCATTCTGTCAATTGCTCAATAGTAATTCGTTCACCCACCGTAGAATACTTATGCTCTTGAGAGAAGCCACTAGTGAAACCTATGGCCCCCGGGTCTATCTTCATCATATTAGTCTTCCAATACTTAGTTATTTCCTTTGCTTTTTTACTTTGCTTTTATTTTACTTTGCATCTTTATCATAAAAATACCAAAAATATTATCTTATCATATCTATCAGATCTCACTCTGGTCAGTGGCCGTGTAGGGATTGACAACCCCTTATCACGTTGGTTGCGAGGATTTATTTGTTTTGTGCAGGTACGAGGGACTCGCGCGTAGCCTCCTACTATATTGATACCTTGGTTCTCAAAAATTGAGGGAAATACTTACGCTACTTTGCTGCATCATCCCTTCCACTTCGGGGAAAACCAACGCAGTGCTCAAGAGGTAGCAAGAGTTGACTTGCCCGATGATCGGTAAGCCATAGAAAATAAATGGATCTTCAAGAGGAAGACGAACGTTGATAGTAGTGTTACTATCTACAAAGCTAGACTTGTGGAAAAAGGTTTTGACAAAGTTCAAGGTGTTGACTACGATGAGATTTTCTCACTCGTAGCGATTCTGAAGTCTGTCCAAATCATGTTAGCAAATTTCCACATTTTATGAAATCTGGCAAATGGATGTCAAAACTACATTCCTTAATGGGTTTCTTAAAGAAGAGTTGTATATGATGCAACCAGAAGGTTTTGTCGATCCTAAAGGTGCTAACAAAATGTGCAAGCTCCAGCGATCCATCTATGGACTGGTGCAAGCATCTCAGAGTTGAAATATACGCTTTGATGAGTTGATCAAAGCATATAGTTTTATATAGACTTGTGGTGAAGACTGTATTTACAAGAAAGTGAGTGGGAGCACTACAACATTTCTGAAAAATATATGTGAATGACATATTGTTGATCAGAAATAATGTAGAATTTTCTGGAAAGCATAAAAGAGTATTTGAAAAGAGTTTTTTCAAATAAAAACCTTGGTGAAACTAATTACATATTGAGCATCAAGATCTATAGAGATAGATCAAGACGCTTGATAAGTTTTTTCAATGAGTACATACCTTGACAAGATTTTGAAGTAGTTCAAAATGGAACAGTCAAAGAAAGAGTTCTTACCTGTGTTACAAGGTGTGAAATTGAGTAAGACTCAAAGCACGACCACGGCAGAAGACAGAAAGAGAATGAAAGTCATTCCCTATGCCTGAGCCATAGTTTCTATAAAGTATGCCAGGCTGTGTACCAGATCTATTGTATACCCTACCATGAGTTTAGCAAGGGAGTACAATAGTGATGTAGGAGTAGGTCACTGGATAGAGGTCAAAATTATCCTTAATGAAATAAGGATATGTTTCTCGATTATGGAGGTGACAAAAGGTTCGTCATAAAGGGTTACGTCGATGCAAATTTTGACACTGATCCAGATGGCTCTAAGTCTCAATCTGGATACATTTTGAAAGTGGGAGCAATTAGCTAGAGTAGCTCCGTGCAGAGCATTGTTGACATAGAAATTTGCAAAATACATACGGATCTGAATGTGGCAGACCCGTAGACTAAACTTCTCTCACAAGCAAAACATGATCACACCTTAGTACTCTTTGGGTGTTAATCACATAGCGATGTGAACTAGATTATTGACTCTAGTAAACCCTTTGGGTGTTGGTCACATGACGATGTGAACTATGGGTGTTAATCACATGGTGATGTGAACTATTGGTGTTAAATCACATGCGATGTGAACTAGATTATTGACTCTAGTGCAAGTGGGAGACTGAAGGAAATATGCCATAGAGGCAATAATAAAGTTATTATTTATTTCCTTATTTCATGATAAATGTTTATTATTCATGATAGAATTGTATTAACCGGAAACATAATACATGTGTGAATACATAGACAAACATTGTGTCACTAGTATGCCTCTACTTGACTAGCTCGTTAATCAAAGATGGTTAAGTTTCCTAACCATAGACATGAGTTGTCATTTGATTAACGGGATCACATCATTAGGAGAATGATGTGATTGAGTTGACCCATTCCGTTAGCTTAGCACTTGATCGTTTAGTATGTTGCTATTGCTTTCTTCATGACTTATACATGTTCCTATGACTATGAGATTATGCAACTCCCGTTTACCGGAGGAACACTTTGTGTGCTACCAACTGTCACAACGTAACTGGGTGATTATAAAGGTGCTCTACAGGTGTCTCCGAAGGTACTTGTTGGGTTGGCGTATTTCGAGATTAGGATTTGTCACTCCAATTGTCAAAGAGGTATCTTTGGGCCCACTCGATAATGCACATCACTATAAGCCTTGCAAGCATTGCAACTAATGAGTTAGTTGCGAGATGATGTATTACGGAACGAGTAAAGAGACTTGCCGGTAACGAGATTGAACTAGGTATTGAGATACCGACGATCGAATCTCGGGCAAGTAACATACCGATGACAAAGGGAACAACGTATGTTGTTATGCGGTTTGACCGGTAAAGATCTTTGTAGAATATGTGGGAGCCAATATGAGCATCCAGGTTTCTCTATTGGTTATTGACCGGAGACGTGTCTCGGTCATGTCTACGTAGTCCTCGAACCCGTAGGGTCTGCACGCTTAAAGTTTGATGACGGTTATATTATGAGTTTATGGTTTTTGATGTACCGAAGGTAGTTAGGAGTCCCGGATGTGATCATGGACATGACGAGGAGTCTCAAAATGTTCGAGACATAAAGATCGATATATTGGACGACTATATTTGGATACCGGAATGGTTCCGGGTGAGATCGGGATAATACCTGAGCACCGGGAGGCTATCGGAACCCCCCGAGAGGTATATGGGCCTTAATGGGCTTTAGTGGAAAGGAGGGGAAAGGAGAAAGAGAGCCCCCCCCAAGCCCAATCCGAATTGGCAGGGGAGCCGCCCCCCCTTTCCTTCCTCCCTCCTTCCTCTTCCTTCCCTCTCCCTCTCCAAATAGGAAAAGGAGGAGTCCCATTCCCGGTGGGAGTAGGACCCCCCCCCCTTGGGCGCGCCCCCTCCCCTTGGCCGGCCCTCTCCTCCCCTCCTTTATGTACGGAGGAGAGGGGCACCCCATAGACACAACAATTGATCTCTTGGATCTCTTAGCCGTGTGCGGTGCCCCCCTCCATCATAATCCACCTCGATAATATCGTAGCGGTGCTTAGGCGAAGTCCTGCGTCGGTAGAACATCATCATCGTCACCACACCGTTGTGCTGACGGAACTCTCCCTCAAAAGCTCGGCTGGATCGGAGTTCGAGGGACGTCATCGAGTTGAACGTGTGCAGAACTCGGAGGTGCCGTGCGTTCGGTACTTGATCGGTCGGATCGTGAAGACGTACGACTACATCAACCGCGTTGTGCTAACGCTTCCGCTTTCGGTCTACGAGGGTACGTAGACAACACTCCCCCATCTCGTTGCTATGCATCACCATGATCTTGCGTGTGCGTAGGAAATTTTTGAAATTACTAAGTTCCCCAACAACTAAACGCTTCCGCTTTCGGTATACGAGGGTAAGTAGACACACTCTCCCCTCTTGTTGCTATGCATCTCCTAGATAAATCTTGCGTGATCGTAGAAAACTTTTTGAAATACTGTGTTCCCCAACATGGATCTGGTTCACGATTTTGACTGGGTCAATGATTTTGGTTGAGGTTTATTATGACTTGGGTTCATGATTTTTATTCAACTGAGATGTTCAATTTTGAATCTGGTTCACTCAACGATTTCTATTGAGGTGTTTAATTTTGGATTTGGTTCATGATTTTGAACATATCAATGATTTCTTAAACAATCGATAACAACCAGTATGTAAAAACTCACGAGTCTCATGCACCCTCTCATCACTTGGTAAAAAGGAATGTCAATATTATAACATCAATATAGTACATGTAGTAGTCAGTGCAAGAAATTTTTTCACATACATTTGGGTTGATTAGCAGATAACACAGAATCACATCTTGAGGAAGGGCCTACCAAAAGATCGCATTATAAAAAGGGAAAACTTGCACAATCATCTCTCTCACGCGCCAATTCAATTCTTTCATGAAATCCTGACAACACAAACGATGCAGCAAAGCGCGCACAACCCTTCTAATATATACTATGTAAGAGGCCAAAATGATACTAACTATTGGGCAGAATTTACCCGTTAAACCGAAGTATATCTATCACATGAAATTTTGAAGTAGGAACTCAAATACATCTCTTCTCCTATTTAAAAAAACATAAGGTTCTCCGGTTCACCTTGCCTTCGTCCAACATTGTCCCTTCCCTCTCGTCTTTTATTGATTTACCAAATAAAATTATGTTTTATTAGGCAAGACAATAAGTAATTGCCAAATGAGTGATCACCAAATAAAATCCTGAAATTTATTTAGATAGGTAATCACGGGCACTATTTGATAAACAATTATTTAGACACCCAAACTAGTATGGAAGGTAATCATGGGCTAACATACTGTAGAATAGTCGCAACCCATGGGCTTATCTAGTCTATATTATATATATCTTCCCGACGAGCATCGAAAAATTCGCGGGGGCACGCACTGCCCAGCCATGTGTGCCGCCTGGTTGCCTCAGCAAGGCTGTTGGATTCCGTACGAGAGTACAACAAGTTTTAATTTCTGAAATTTATGATTTTATTGGTTGCGGCTTCTAAAACATGTGATTTTATTGGTCGGTCGTACCAAGTTTCAGAGTTAAAACTTAAGACTTACTATTTTGTTGGCCGTAGATTCTAAAACTTACGATTTTGTTGGCCGTAGATTCTAAAACTTGCAATTTTATTGGTCGCTCGTATCAAGTTTCAGAAGTTAAAACTCAATGAAATATTAAAAAGTTGTCAATATGTATTTAAAATGGATCTCATTTGGAAGCCCTACTCACCAGAAACATGAATATGAAAACAAAACCTAATTGTGACTTTTGATTCAAAAGATATAAAAAATTAAAAAATCCAAATCCAAAAAAAGAAAAAGGAGCTACATGCCCCCGCAGCTGCGTGCTACAAATACCCTTTCCGTCGAGCTTCCTCTTAAATCTACATCTTGCGTGGTGCAGTTTTAGATGTTCAATTATCCAGTGAGTTGTAAACCAACCTGTGGTTGAATGGTTAGAGATACAATGGTATCCCAGTCCACCAGGGTTTAAATCATTATTCTTGAATTTATTTGGATGAGACGTTTCTGTCGACGACGACGCGCCTACGGTGACTTCGTAAAACCTCAAGATGACATGCCGGCTCAGTCTTTCAAAGATGTTTATAGAGATAGAGTGTGCGTCTGTGCATTCATAAGGATGAATGTATGTGCATATATATGTGTGCTTGTGTCTGTATTGTGTCCAAAACAAATTATGCCGTGATTTTCCTCTCTTGTGTATAACACGCTGAGATGCTTCTCACAATCGAACGTATGAACACTACGCACTAGTATACACCAAGCTACGGTACTGTGGCGTCTGTGTTCCTCGGGCAACCATGTCGGCCGGTATGCCTCTCTGGTGACATTTTCTCCCGTTCCTTTTGCGATCGCTTGAGCAACGCATTCCGCCGGGCAGTTTCACTTCGTCTTCCATGCCACCGCGGTCCACGTTTCAACTTCCCTGACGTTCGCTAGAACAGGCACGCACACAACGTGCACGGCAAAGACATACGGCGCGGCCGAAAGCTACAGCTTTTGCAGACGGGCATGTACACTCTGAACCAGCTGCTCAACTTCGTGAGAATCTATATATGCGTCAGCCGACTTCTAAGCTGGCAATAGTAAAAACCGCGTACCTCGACGAATTGCAAGTTTGAACTAGTGAGGTTAGAGGAGAAGCACCTCCGTCCTCACAAACATCCAACTTGCTGCTGCTGCATTTCCTAGTGAGGTTGCTCTTCAAGAAATAATATGTTGTACTCTCTGTTCCAAAATAAATAACCCAATTTTATACTAACTTTGAGGGAGTATGATGAAGTGCAACCAAAAAGATGAATACAGAAGCAATACAAGTTAGAGACGGCTTCACGTTTCTTGAGTCGGGAGGAGCCACATATTGTTTTGATAGGCTCAGTTCGGAAAGAAAACAGCAGAGATGGCTTTCCAACGGTCCTCTCGTTTCCACGCGTCCGCCACCTCCAACGGGCCAATCCATGGCCGGCGCGCCGGCACTGCCCAAACCCAGCCCCAGCCACACCCGTCAGGCGATTACCCCGATCTCCGACGGCCAGATAGAGCCCATACTCCATATCCCTCCTACCGTGAGGCCCTGGTCGCGGGGTCCTCTGTGGACGTGCCTCTGCCCGGTCGGTCCCGCCTTGCTTCGGCGGATCTTAAACCGAACGAGGCGGGTTGGATTCAAGTTCGCAACCGTCGTCGTCAGCGCCGTTTGGAGGAATCTCCGTCCGCCGCGTGCCAACCTGTGCGCTCCGGGTCAAGGATTCTGCGGTGGCTGTTGGGCAGGTGCTTCAAGTGCTTGGACTCGGGCCACCGCATTGCTAAGTGCACAGGGGAGATTAGGTGCCACCGCTGCTGGCTCCCAGGTCACATAGCTAGAAGTTGCCACTCCCACCAAGCTGCTGCTCCCCCTGTTCCCCTCCCTCCCAGATCCGCAAATAGCCATGCCGCCTCTGGTCGTCCCGTCCAGATCCACGCCCGGCCGCCTCCGCGCGATATGGCACACTACCCACCCCTCGCCCAGTCCCGCTTCCCTGGAGAGCTCTACACCCATGGGGACCCGGATTTGCGGCCAGAAAGGGGTGGGGGCATCATCTCGCGCTCTCTGGGGATGGACGCTCTGGAAGCTGATTTCAGGAATCGAGCTTTGCTGGCTTCGGTTCAGGGGCGGAGGCCAGCGGTCTCGCCGGAGGCTTTGGTCCAAGCCTTGGCCGGGTTCTGACGGGGTGGAGAGGAGATTTGTGCGGGTGGAGGTGGCATATCCAGATGATTTCTTCATCTCCTTCGCTTCCACAGAGGACTGTGACAAGGTGCTATCCTACACCGGGAAGGTCAGATGTGCCGGAGCCCCAGTTGCATTCCGGCGCTGGCACCGGAGTGCACAAGCGAGCAGCGGCAAGCTTGATTTCTTCTGTAAGTTGGGGATTGAAGGTATGCCTGCCAATGCTTGGGAGTGGGGCGCCGTCAGCCAACTTGTCAACAATCTTCAGGGACAACTCGTGAAGATTCTGCCGCAGGTAGACCGCCGGCAGATAGATATTACGGCCTGGATGAGGAATCCGTCTGGAATTCCAAAGATATATGATCTGGAGATTCCAGAACCGGTGGGCCTGCCGAATTCCTTTGAGCCTGAACCCCCCTGTCTCCGCCGATGCCCCCCTCCCGTCGGAGAGGCGAACGCTTATCCAGCCTCTCACTATCCATGTGCTGGATGTGGTGGACCGGACAGTCCCGTTCATGGAATTCAACCAGGATTATGAGCCTGATGACGACGAGGATCTCACTAGGCACCATGACTACTCCCGATCCTGCTTCAGAGGGAGGGTGGATGGCACCGAGAGGGGCTCTGCTCCCCGTTCGGGTGCGCACCCCTTTGGTGGCCCTGGTGGTTTCGGAATTGCTGGTGACTGGGGGCGCCGGGCCCATGGTCTGCTAACTCCGGCAGGTGGCATGCTGCCCCTCACTTACAACCATCCAGGAAGATGGCAGACAGTGTGGAAGAGACAAGATCATGGTCGCCTTCACTTGGAGCATGCTTTGAATCAGGAGTTGAAGGGCATGATGCTGCTGCGTCTCCAATTACTCCAGTTGTAGGATCGACGGCGCACTCCCCAGCTCCTGGCGCCTCGGCTCCCTCTGGGTACGCCCCCACGACTGTGGGTTCAGCTGTGTTTGCTGACACTCCGGAGGTTCCTCCTTCGCCGACTACTACTATGGCGGGCTCTCAGGCGTTCGGTGACACACCTCCCTTCGGCAGGGCTACTCTTCATATGTCGTGGTCACCGCGCTGGCTTTCTGTGGGATCGAAGGAAGAGGTACTCGAGGAGCAAAGGGACGAGGACGGAGCCTGCCTGGGCGGGAGCGACATCCGTAGGACGGAGGACTCCTCCGATGCCGCTGACGAAGCACTGTTACCCGCTCTGGATGATGGACCGCCAAGACTCAACTCACCGAGGCTGCCGCAACAAGGGGAGGGCTCGCTGATGTCTGGCAGCAGCCTGGTATGCACACCATTCGCGATCCCGCTGAGCCCAAGCAAACTGTTGCCCCCCAAGCGCCGACAGGTGGTTTGGCTCATAAATTTGGTCCCAGGACGGCGGAAGAGACTCTCCTGTGTGGTATGGTGGCCACTCCTAAAGCATCTCTTATGGGTCCGAGACCGGCGGCTTTGGCTCCAGTGAGACGCAAGAAGGGCATTCCGTCGGGTTTCACTCCGCGTCGGAGTGCACGCTTAAGCCAGATTTCTGATGGCACGAAGAAGGGGCCCTACCACAGGGCACAGACTGTGCTTCTGCACAGAATGGGGGTGATTCAACCTGAAGAACAGCTATCTAAGGAAGCCTTGGATGATTACCTGAGGCTTTTCGACGCTCCTCTCGCGCCACATCATATCAAGGCCATTGCGGCTCTCTTTGATCCGGACGGGGTGGAATTCGACGAACCAGCACAGGAGGGCTTCGCGACACTATCCCTTCCGGACACGGTGGAGCCATGTGGTGCTTAATGGAGTGGTATTTTTGTGGGTGGTGGTGTTTAGTAATTACTCATGTCTGTTGGTGTGTTAGCATGGAATATCAAGGGGCTTAACAACCCCGCTAGACGTAACTCCGTCCGTTTATTTCTGCAGTCATGCAATATTTCCCTTGTTTGTCTCCAAGAATCCAAATTGGACAGGGTGGATGCTGTGGTAGTTGGCCAAATTCTGGGCCCGACTTTCAATGGTTTCGACTTCCTTCCTATGGTGGGTACTAGAGGGGGAATCCTTCTAGCTTGGAAGAAGGACAGTTTGTCTGTCTCTGATGTTCATAAGGGAGAATTCTCGATCACAATCAAGGTTTCTTCCTTGTCAGATGGGAAAGTCTGGATGGTGACTTCGGTATATGGACCTCAAGAGGATGATGACAAGATCAGGTTCCTGGAGGAGATTCAGGGGCTGGGTACTAATATTCAGCTTCCATGGATTGTTAATGGTGATTTTAATTTGGTTTGTGAGGCGGGGGAGCACAGTTCACACAGGTTTAACAGAAGATTGGCAAATAAATTCAGGCACACTATCAACTCCTTGGGTTTGCATGGGATGCCGATGTTGGGGAGGAGGTTCACTTGGTGCAATAATCAAGAGAACTCAGTGATTGCTAGGCTGGACCGGCTGCTGTTCAATAATGCCTGGGGGGATATTTTCCCCATCAATGGCTTATTGCCGCTCAGTTCCAACATCTCGGACCACTGCCCTTTGCTTCTTAGCTTTTCTTGTGACAAGCCCAAATATCGCCACTTTTGTTTTGAGAATTTTTGGGTCAAGTTACCAGGGTTTATAGAGACCGTCCAAGAAGCCTGGCAGGAAGAAGTTCTTTCGAGGGATGCCATGGTGGTCCTTAGTGTTAAGATGCAATGTACAGCAAAGGCGCTCAGAAGCTGGGGTCAGAGGAAACAGAGTTCAATGTGCATACAGTTTCAGATAGCCAACGAGGTGATTTTGCGATTGGATAGCGCACAAGAGGCACGGTCTCTGTCAGATGATGAACGACGTTTAAGGGCTTTTTTGAAAGGGAAGTGCCTCGCTCTCGCCTCATTAGAGCGGGTCCGCTTGCGACAGCATGCAAAGGTGAGGGATCTAAAGGAAGGGGATGCGAACTCCAAGTACATTCACATGAAAGCAAATGGCAGGAGGAGGAAGCACCAAATCCCCTACCTCAGAGATGGCCCAAGAACAGTCTCGAGTCTAGAGAATAAGCTGAGGCTGGCTAGAGAGTTCTACAGTGGTTTGATGGGTACTCCGGCACAAGTGAGGTCTTCCTTGAAGTTGGACCTTCTTGACATCAACAGTCTGCCACCGGATTTGGCCAGTGGTTTGGAAGGTCCGTTCACGGAAAATGAAGTCAAACAGGTGATCATGGGCATGCCCTCGGACAAGGCCCCGGGACCGGACGGCTTTTCGGGCCTTTTCTACAAGGTATGCTGGGACATTATTTCTAAGGATTTCATGGAGATCATGTTCGAGTTGCACAGGAGCAACTTTGCTTCCTTTGGCAGGCTCAACTCCTCCATAATTACCTTATTGCCTAAGAAAGAATGTTCTCTGGAAGTAGCGGATTTTAGACCGATTAACTTGATTCATGGAGTGGCTAAAATATTTGCCAAGGTGTTGGTTGTCTGTCTGGCTCCCCTTCTTCCAGCTCTAGTGTCTAAAGTGCAAAGCGCTTTGATTGGCGGGAGGAGTATGCATGAGAACTTCAAGTTTGTATGTAATACGGCCAAAGTGCTTCACAAGAGGAAAATGTCGCTGTACTAATGAAGATTGATATATCTAAAGCATTTGATACGCTGTCTTGGGAATTCATTATTCAAATTTTGATAAGGAGAGGTTTTCGGCTTCGTTGGTGCTCTTGGATTTGTGGATTGTTGCGTACTGCTTCCTCCTCGGTATTAATTAATGGTGAGACCTGCGAGCCCTTCTTCCTGGGCAGCGGCGTGAGACAAGGCGACTCCCTATCCCCAGCACTCTTCATTCTGGCCATGGATTCCTTGCAAGCTATGATTAGTTGGGCGGTTCAAAACAATATGTTATCAAGCTTGGGCCTCAACCCCAAGGTCCCGAGAGCCTCCTTCTTTGCGGATGATGCTATCCTCTTTTTCAAGCCTTGTCCAAGTGATCTACAGGTGATCTCAGCCATTCTCAAGCTCTTTGGTGAAGCTTCAGGCCTCCGTATCAACTTGCAGAACAGCACGATCACTTGAATCAGGAGTGACGACGCTACCTCTTCTTCTGTGGCCCAACACTTCGGTTGTCAGTCCAAGCCTTTTTCGATACAATACCTCGGGCTCCCGCTGTCTATTTATCGTTTGCGACGGCAAGATATTTGGCCACTCATTGACAAATATTCCAATAAGATGAAGGGGTGGAAACCAAAGTTAATGGCACCCACTGGGCGTTTGACTCTGACTCACTCAGTTCTCATGGCCATGCATATACACTTCCTTTCGGTTATGCAGTTGCCGGCATGGGCGCTGAAGATTGTTAACAGAAGATGCTGGGGCTTCTTATGGAAGGGTGACGCTGATATTAATGGGGGTCACTGCCTCTTACCATGGTCAAGGGTGTGCATGCCCAAGGAATGTGGTGGCTTAGGTATACCGAATCTCAAATGGTTTGGTTATGCCCTTCGCTGTCGTTGGCCTTGCTTAACATGGGAAGAAGACGAGAGACCATGGAGCACGCTCCCAGAAGAGAGGGAGAAAGAGGTTATGGCCTTGTTTAATTCAGCTACTATGGTACAGGTGGGGGACGGACGTAGGGCCAGATTCTGGACTAACAAGTGGCTGCCCGGTGGGTGTTCCATTCAGGAGACGGCTCCAGCCCTGTTCTCTTTTTTTAAGGACATGGGTGGCTCGGTGAGAGATGCTATTGATAATCGGAGCTGGATAAGGGAGATTTCGGGAGGCATTTCAGCCCAGGCCATGGCTCAATATCTTAAGATTTGGGACGTTGTGGAAAGTACTGTTCTTGCTGTGCAGGTCCCAGATAGATTGGTCTGGAAGTGGACGGGTGATCGATGCTTCTCGGTCAGCAGTGCTTATGGCATGTTCTTCGCTGCGAATATACGTTTTGCCTGCCATAAACCGATTTGGAGGTCCAAAGCCCCACCAAGATGCAAGTTCTTCATGTGGCTGGTCATCCATAAGTGCTGCTTAACGGCTGACAATTTGGAGCGAAGGGGCTGGCCATCAAACGGAACATGCCCGCTGTGTCTTTCCACACACGAAGATTGCTCACATCTATTTTTATGTTGTCGCTATTCACAGCAGGTGTGGTCCGGGTTCAGGAACTGGACGCGGGTGACATTTCCGATCCCCGATGACAACTTCGGTAGCTTCGAGAACTGGTGGATCAACGCGCAGAGAGGAATTCCTAAGCCAGCCCGACGGAACTTCGACACGATGACCATCCTGATCCACTGGCGAATTTGGAAGGAAAGAAACACCATGATTTTTCAACAGGTGGCTAGCAGCGTGGACAGGGTGCTGGAGCTCATCCAAGAAGATATCACTGTTTGGCGATCGGCTGGTTGTGTAGGCGACATCGGCTAATACACTGCATGTTCCTTTTCTATTGTAGCCTGCCTATGGCTTCAGCCGGGACCTTTTCTCTTCTTGTTTTGAGCTTAGGCTCGGTTGGCTGTCAATTCTAGATCGCCTAGAAGGTCAGCCTGGATGTACTCTTTTCATTCTATCTAATAAAAGATCGGCCAACGGCCCTTCGATAGGCTCAGTTCCAATCCGTATTAATATTTGAAGTTTTAGCCTTTTAGATGCTATAGAAAAATGGCCCGTGCATTGCAATGTGATAAAAAAAAATTCATAATCTTCAATGGCCATGACCATATTTTGGTGAGTCACTGAGATACACTAACACTCCCATTTTCATGAAATTGTGAACAATTTTTAAAAATCATGGACATTTTTTTAAACTCGTAAACATATGTGAAAACCTGAATATTCTTCAAATTCGTGAACATTATTACAGATTTGAACATTTTCTAAAATCATGAAAAATTTGAATTCATGAACATTTTATACTATTTGCATTTTTTAAATTTTGTGAATATTTTTAAAACATTTTTCTTGAAGGCGCGAACATTTCTAGAATCAATGAACATTTTTTTGGAAATTGGTGGAACAAGTTTTGAAATTCACAAACATTTGTTTTGATTTAATGAACATTTTTTGAAATGCATGATAATGTTTTTGAATGCACGAACATTTTATGAATCAATAAATTATTTTGTAAGTCACGGACAATATTTGAATTTTTAGGATATTTTCAATTCATGAACATGTTTTGAATTGACAAATTTTGGTTCAATTTTATTAAAACTTTTTAATATATGGACATTTCTTGATTTTCCAAACATTTTTTCAACTTGCGAACATTTAAAAAAATCATGAACAGTTTCTAAATCCACAAACATTTATGAGTCATTAAACATTTTATTTCAAAATTCACATTTTCTAAATTATCAGAACTATTTTTGCAGTTCCAAATTATTTAAAGTAGAAAAACCGAAGACAGAAACGAAAAAGAAAAAGAAAAAAATGAAATTTTCAAAACAGGTCGTCCAAACATGGGCCAGCCCAAATAGGCGTGCTGTGTCTTCTCTCAGCGTGCAAAGCGCAGTATAGAAGGTTCTTACTGCATGGGCCGGCTTCAGCCGTGTACGGAGATGAGTTTTATTTGAGTTGTGAAAATATACAGAAAACGTCCGACTTAGGGACGGCAACATCTGGTTTATTATCTGTGATTTACATCGACGCCTATGCATTGATCTGAGAGGGTCATTATTTTTGTTCGCGTATTGTTCATGCACGGGTAGAAATTATTATTGGAGGATGCGAGGAGGAACAAAGCGGAAGAAACAGTTGATCTAGCATCGTCGTGAAAGGTCGGGCTTCTGATCTAGCATCATCGTGAAAGGTCGGGCTTCATCACAGAGGAATAACTGGTTTTTGAACATATCAAACCAAGTTTGGCATCGTGGAGAATTCTTCTAAAACAAGACCTTCAAATTGTGTGCTACAGAATAAAAGAAACAAAGAAGCAGATACTACAATATTGGATTCAGAATAACCATTGAGTTTTTATGATGATACCTTAGACATGGTGTTGGATAATTTTTCCTTTTTGTTTCTTCCCCTTTTGTAAATAATTTTGATTTAAATATGTTATATACTAGAAAATCACCGTAGAACAATTGTTCTATGCTCAGAGCTTCAAAAAAAAAGAACTAATGATGACTTCTTCCACAACAACTTCTTCAAGATGGGATAAACATCCTCACGTTATCATCCCTACATCCGGCCAGAGACAACCTAAACAAAATTTTTAATCCGTGTGAGTGACATGCGGCATGGAAAAAAAACTCCCAAATGTAAATCAATCAAACAGAAAAATAGAAAGAAAAAGTATATATGAATATCAGTGTAAAATCAGACAGCTGGGAGAGCGATTAAATTATCTGTCTTCGAAAAGTCAAATATGTCTATCTTTCACTAAGTTTCTTTTTTCTGGAAAGGACCCCATATTTATTAAACCAACTGCATCATGCAACCCTGGCAAAGAAAGAATTATAAGAAAGTCATCGATCGCCAATGCGCGAATGGCTCACTGCAGCGGGGTCGTCGATCGTGTGTGCTTGCATCATCTTCGTTGGATCAAAAAGTTGTGGCGGTAGCACAAGTGTACATTTATTTGGGATGGTGATCACATGGAATCGACTAGTATTATTTTCCATCATGTTGAAGAAGTTAGAACTTTGTAGCAAATTTCCAATTTTTCCTTGCGCAGAAGTCTAGCAATGATTTGTTTCAACTATTTCTAAGCTTCACCAGCCCTCGATTTTCTATAAAAAAATATCAAGGTCATCAATAATAGTTTATAATTAGGATTTCAATATACATCTGACATCATATTTATTAGGTAAAGTATCTGACAGCCTCACGTGCTTCGGATCCCGATCACATGCATGGCAATTAATTGATGCACCGTGGCAATTTTTCTGTCAAGTTTATACTACTGCACATGACAATTTTTGCTTTAGAGTATGACAAATTCTATACACAAGCATGACAATTTTATCTATCTTCACATGGCAAATCTGTTGGCAGATTTCCTTAAAAATCTGACGTCAGAATTTTTAACATTTCCGTACAAGTATGGAACCCAAATAGTGATGTTGGTGGCAGAATCTTGCGACCAAGCTGACAAATAGCAAAGCGCACAACCCTGTTGTGTACATTTTGTACGTTTATTGATTGGGTCATAACAAGAAATATATGTAGTTATATTCTTCTAGGGGATCATCCGAAGATCTATAGTTTTCCTATGTGGTGCATCAGGAAAGTATTAGTGCACCGGGCCGGTTTGTGGTGCACTCGGTGCACCTGACTTTGGTTGATGCTTTTAATAAATGCTTAGAAAAAAATCAAGGAAAAATAGCAAGTAGGTGCAACTTCAATTTTATGATGTCATGGGAATTCAAGTCTACACGGAAGCGAGAAAAGAAATGTTATCAGTAACGATAATGGGCCCAATTAATAGCCAAACGTACATTATGTACTCATCGCAAAAAAACTTACATTATCAAGTGTCAATTTTATCTATTTTTCCCGTGAAAAAATATCTATTTTTTCCTAGTATCACAGGCACTTGTAAATATACCCTTATAAAAAAGAAAAATGGCGTTCAAAATCTTGGGAATGCCGAATTCTTCTTTCTCTCGCATTCATAGGCGGCACGCCGTCTTGTGAGATCTGGTTAATTTAGGTTTCCGATGGATCCAGCCGGCTTCAGTGGAGCCCTTATCGATCTTTTTTTCTCCACGGCGGCGATTTACTTTGCAAATTGCAGCCATCAACGTTTCATGGTCAGCATCGACGCCTTGCTGGCCGGTACTTCTAAGTTGTGTTTTAAAAAGTTTGTTCCGTTGAGGCAGAGGCCTAGAGGCGGCATCAAGCTATGCTCATATTGGAGTCATGGCTACATGCTGGAATTTAGTCTATTTTGGGCAGCCCAATAACTATTTCAGAAATTTCTAATAAATCCTAGAGGCCCATTTAGCCCATCTGTGCAAGGCAAGGGATACTACTAAAATTTAGTCCCACATTGCTAGTTTAGTGGGAGTTGGACCTCCTTATAAGGAAGGTTCTTTCCCCACTTATACGAGCATGAGAACAAGAGGGATATCCACACGCGCTCCTCCTCCGCCGCCCGCCACGCCACGGCTCGCCTCGCCTCGCCTCGCCATGCCACGCCACGACGCCGCCAGTAGGCCTCCAAAATCGCACCTTTTGAGTCCTGTACGGGAGAAGGGTGATAAGGTTTTTGGGGAGCGCTCAGCGCGACTACTTGCTGCTTCATCACGGACGATCCGGTCGCCGACGACTTCTTCCCCGACGTCCACAACCTCCTCGACGACATGGCGGGCGAGGACACCGACCCCAAGTCCAGCACTTCTACTGCTACTGTCCCGTACGTGTTCTTCCTCTTTCTGTTAGATGTCATGACACAGTTTTTGATCTATTTTCCGTCCTATATGTGTTAGGTTCTACTTCATATATGCAACTTCATATAGTATCTGTTCTAGATGTGTTTAGTTCAAGTTCATATATGCAGATGCTCTTTACCTTCTCTCTGTCCGAACGCATGACTTGTTTTATCTCTACTATATTAGTCATGCTTTATCTAGTATTTCTGTTAATAAAATCATTCGGTAAATTGCTCATATTTCCAACAATCCAAAAACCTTATTATAGGCAATTTACCCCGAGTGTTTTTACTGCTTCCATGAGACCTCCTATGTTTGAGGGTATCCACTATAAGAGGTGGCGCGTGAGAGCAGTCTTATGGCTTCAAACCATGAGTTGCTATGACGCCACTCTCGGCAAACCTGAAGGAGAGCTTGATGCTCAACAGGCACAAGCTTTTCAGAAAATGGATACTCTGTTTAAGGCTGCTCTCTTGAGTGTTCTTGGTGAGAACATAGTTGATGCTTATGCGTCAATTGATAATGGAAAAGATATGTGGGATGCACTCGAGGCCAAGTTTGGGGTCTCGGATACTGGTACTGAGCTGTACATCATGGAGCAATTCTATGATTACAGGATGACTGAAGAGCGCTCCGTGGTTAAGCAAGCTCATGAGATACAGTCATTTGCTAGAGAACTTGAGCACTTCAGTTGTATGCTACCGGACAAGTTTGTTGCCGGAGGTATCATCACTAAGCTTCCTCCTTCATGGAGAAACTTTGCTACCTTGCTGAAGCATAAGAGGCAGGAGTTTTCCGTCCCGGATCTCATTGGCACTCTTGATGTGGAAGAAAAGGCGAGAGCAAAGGACACACGTGCTCGAGGTATTGAGGGAGGATCTAGTGCCAATGTGGTACAAAAGCAGAACTTCCAGCCCCACAAGTTCAAGAACAAGGGCAAGTTTGATGGAAAAGCAAAGTTTGATGGGAAGAACAAGGTTGTGCAACACACGAACTTCAAGAAGAAGAATGGCAAGAAGAAAGGTGCTTGTCATGTGTGTGGGGATCCTGATCATTGGGCTCCTAGTTGCCCTAATCGCTATGACAAGCGTCATCCTGGGAAAGGCGGCAAGACCGCTAATGTTGTCATTGGAGACACTGACATGAAGGATGCTGGGTATGGTATATTTCCCACTATTCTTTCAGTATGTCATTCTCCTGACTGGTTGATTGACACGGGTGCTAATGTGCATGTATGCGGTGATATTTCCATATTTTCGTCTTATCAGACCGCAGGGACTTCAACCGTGTTGATGGGCAACGGTTCAAGTGCTTCTGTTCGTGGTGTTGGCACGGTCGATCTGAAATTTACTTCGGGGAAGATCGTGCGGCTAAAGAACATGCATTATGTCCCCTCCGTCAATAAAAATCTTGTTAGCGGATCTCTTCTGTGTAGAGATGGCTACAAGCTTGTCTTTGAGTCGAATAAATTTGTAATATCCAAGTATAGAACCTTTGTTGGTAAAGGCTATGAGTCAGGAGGCTTGTTTCGTTTATCCTTATCAGACGTTTGCAATAAAATTGTTAATCATATTTGCAACAATAGTGAATCCAATGTGTGGCATTCACGTCTTTGTCATGTTAACTTTGGTTGCATGTCGCGACTAGCGAAGTTGAACTTAATCCCTAGTTTCACCACCGTCAAGGGATCTAAGTGTCAAGTGTGTGTGCAAGCTAAGCAACCTCGTAAGTCTCACACGACTGCGGAAATAAGAAATCTTGCACCACTAGAGCTCATACATTCAGATCTATGTGAAATGAATGGTGTGTTGACAAAAGGTGGAAAGAAATATTTCATGACGTTAATTGATGACTCCACTAGATACTGCTGTGTGTATCTTCTGAAATCTAAGGATGAGGCTTTGAACTTTTTCAAGATCTATAAAGCTGAAGTGGAAAACCAACTTGATCGAAAAATCAAGAGGCTTAGGTCCGACCGTGGTGGAGAGTATTTTTTCAATGAATTTGATACTTTTTATGCGGAACATGGTATAATCCATGAGAGGACGCCTCCCTATTCACCTCAGTCAAATGGGGTGGCCGAAAGAAAGAACCGTACTCTAACAGATTTTGTTAACGCCATGTTAGACACTTCGGGTCTCTCCAAGGCATGGTGGGGGGAGGCGATATTGACTGCATGTCATGTCCTAAACCGAGTTCCCACAAAGAACAAAGAGATAACTCCATTCGAGGAATGGGAGAAGAAAAGGTTAAAACTCTCTTATCTACGAACATGGGGTTGTTTGGCGAAAGTCAATGTTCCAATTCCAAAGAAGCGGAAGTTTGGACCAAAGATTGTGGATTGTGTTTTCTTGGGATATGCTTTTCATAGCATTGGCTATAGATTCTTGGTTGTAAAATCTAAGGTACCTGACATACATGTCGGTACGATCATGGAGTCCAATGATGCGACTTTCTTTGAAGATATCTTTCCCATGAAGGATATGGCTACCTCATCTAATCAGGAGATGCCTAGTTCATCGAATCAGGAACCAGTTACAATTACCGAACCTGCCATTTCGATGGAACACTTTGAAAGTCCTGTGGAGGAGAACCATGAAGTTCCTACTAGGAGCAAGAGACAGAGGACTGCAAAGTCTTTTGGTGATGATTTTCTTGTGTATCTCATAGATGACACTCCCAGTTCTATTTCAGAGGCCCATGCATCTGAAGATGCTGACTACTGGAAGGAAGCGGTTCGTAGCGAGATGGATTCCATCTTGGCGAATGAAACCTGGGAGATAACTGATCGTCCTTATGGGTGCAAACCTATAGGATGCAAATGGGTATTCAAGAAGAAGCTTAGGCCTGATGGTACTATTGAGAAGTACAAGGCTCGGCTCGTGGCTAAGGGTTATACCCAAAAGAAAGGTGAAGACTTTTTTGATACTTACTCACATGTGGCTCGACTGACCACTATTCGAGTTCTACTTTCACTAGCTACCTCGCATGGTTTTCTCATTCATCAAATGAATGTTAAGACTGCTTTCCTAAATGGAGAGTTGGACGAGGAAATTTATATGGAACAACCAGATGGGTTTATACTAGATGGTAAGGAAGGAAAAGTGTGCAAGTTGCTAAAGTCCTTGTATGGACTCAAGCAAGCACCCAAACAGTGGCATGAGAAGTTTGAAAGAACTTTAACAGCCCCAGGCTTTGTTGTAAACGAAGCTGACAAATGTGTGTACTATCGCCATGGTGGGGGCGAGGGAGTTATCCTTTGCTTATATGTTGATGACATACTGATTTTTGGAACAAATCTGAATGTTATTAAGGAGGTCAAGGATTTCCTATCTCGTTGTTTTGAGATGAAGGGTTTAGGAGTGGTTGATGTCATTCTGAACATCAAGTTGTTCAGAGACGATGATGGTGGGATTACATTGCTTCAATCTCACTATGTGGAAAAGATCTTGAGTCGCTTTGGCTATAGTGACTGCAAGCCCTCTCCAACACCATATGATGCGAGTGTGTTACTTCGAAAGAATCGAAGAATTGCTAGAGATCAATTGAAATATTCTCAGATTATTGGCTCGCTTATGTACTTAGCAAGTGCTACAAGACCTGACATCTCTTTTGCTGTTAGCAAACTGAGTCGGTTTGTCTCAAAACTAGGAGATGTGCATTGGAAAGCTCTAGAGAGAGTTTTGCGTTATTTGAAAGGCACTGCAAATTATGGAATTCACTACACCGGGCATCCAAAGGTGCTTGAAGGGTATAGTGACTCAAACTAGATCTTAGATGCTGATGAGATAAAGGCCACGAGCGGTTATGTATTCACCCATGGAGGTGGCGCTGTTTCTTGGAAGTCTTGCAAGCAGACCATCTTAACGAGGTCAACAATGAAAGCAGAACTCACAGCACTAGATACAGCTACGGTTGAAGCAGATTGGCTTCGCCGGCTCTTGAATGACTTGCCGGTTGTTAAGAAACCTATACCGGGTGTCCTTATGAACTGCGACAATCAAACTGTGATCACGAAAGTGAGCAGCTCAAAGGATAACATGAAGTCATCACGACACGTTCAGAGAAGGTTAAAATCTGTCAAGAAAATGAAAAACTCCGGAGTTATTGCGTTGGATTATATCCAAACGTCTAAAAATCTGGCAGATCCTTTTACCAAGGGTCTATCACGTAATGTGATAGATAATGCATCGAGAAAGATGGGTATGAGACCCACAATATGAGTTGTTCACAGTGGTAACCTATTCTTTGTGATCGGAGATCCCGTGAATTAGATGTGGAAGACAAGTTGTTGGTCAACTTAGAGGAGAGTATCCTTACTATTCACAATACCACTCCATGAAGATGCAATACTCTCCTAATCTGCATGACAGGTTGATGTGTATCTTAATGTGTTCTAAGTGGCTTATTTAAGCAGAGATGTTATCCTACAGAACATCTTTTGAAGAACATACCTATATGAGTCCGATTGTCAAACGTCGCAATCTATGAGAGTAGGGTTCTCTCTAGTAAACTCATGAAAGGTCACGGAGTATGACGCATAAGCTCCACCCGCGGGGAAGACCCACGGTAGCCTGGTATCGGTCAAGGCTTTATGTGAAGCTAGATTCGTAGAAAACTTGCAGTTTAAGGCCCAGTCCACTGTTCAAATTGTTTACTAGTGTAGCATAGAGTTCTAGTTGGAAGTTCAACTTAACAGTCTCCACTGCAGTATCGGTATATAAAACAGTGTTTTGAAACCAAATGCAAATTTCTGTGTGCCTCTGGGATCTGGTGGGGGATTGCTGGAATTTAGTCTATTTTGGGCAGCCCAATAACTATTTCAAAAATTCCTAATAAATCCTAGAGGCCCACTTAGCCCATTTGTGCAGGGCAAGGGATACTACTAAAGTTTAGTCCCACGTTGCTAGTTTAGTGGGAGTTGGACCTCCTTATTAGGGAGGTTCTTTCCCCACTTGTACGAGCATGAGAACAAGAGGGATATCCACACGCGCTCCTTCTCCGCCGCCCGCCTCGCCACGCCACGCCTCGTCACGACGCGCCGCTGGTTGCGGAAATGAGCCGAGCCGATGTCTAAATTTTTGCCACGCACTACGGGTATACGAAAGGTCACACGGAAGCTGAAAAGATTTTTTGCGAAAGTGGAGTTCGAATGCGAACGGTGCGGCCCTTCGGCTGCTGGCTGTTCGCTTCGTCTCTGTCTCTTTGTTTCGCCTCCCGTCGTTGCCCTCTCGCCTCCTACTCTTGCGCCTATAAAAGGGAGGTCGCTCCTCCCAGAGAGATGCACCAGAACCTCTTCCTCCTCTCGCCACAAGTTCCTGAGCATTGCGCTGCTGCTACGATCTTCCTCATCCCGGCTTGCGGCGTGCACCGCAGGTCGGGACAGTAGGCCTCCGAAACCGCACCTTTTGAGTCTTGTACGGGAGAAGGGTGATAAGGTTTTTGGGGAGCGCTCAGCGCGACTACTGGCTGCTTCATCACGGACGATCCGGTCGCCGACGACTACTTCCCCGATGACGACTTCTTCCCCGACATTCACGACCTCCTCGACGACATGGCGGGCGAGGACACCGACCCCAAGTCCAGCACTTCTACTGCTGCTGTCCCATACGTGTTCTTCCTCTTTCTGTTAGATGTCATGACACAGTTCTTTGCTCTACTTTCCGTCTTACATGTGTTAGGTTCTACTTCATATATGCAACTTCATCTAGTATCTGTTCTAGATGTGTTTAGTTCAAGTTCATATATGCAGATGCTCTTTACCTTCTCTTTGTCCGAACGCTTGACTTGTTTTATCTCTACTATATTAGTCATGCTTTATTTAGTATTTCTGTTAATAAAATTATTCGGTAAATTGCTCATATCTCCAACACTACACACACCATCAGACGACACAAAGAACACCAACGGAACGGGATAGGGTGTGATACCATTATTCCTATCATAGAGCAACACCACTGCCCCAAACTAAACATGAAGACTTTCTAAAGAAAATCTGAAAAATAACACTCATGCTGATGTATGACAGATCCAAGTCTGGTGTTAAGCTTGCCACTGTCCATAGCCATCTTGGGCGCCGGATATTCTGGAAAAAGAGGGCATCGGTGCGACTATGAATGGCGCCAAGGTCGACACTGGATCAATTATACATCGATATAAGTGTTATTCTTCAGATTTTTTTAGGGCAGTATTTGTGTTTTAGTTTGGGGCTATGAGGCGGCCGCATTGCGCCATCCTTATCATCTATGTCTGGTGCACCGGATATTCTCCCACGTTAAAGCTTGCCACTTTCACGAGAGTGCTTGCATCAGATCGACGACCAGAACAGAGGCCATGAATATCCAAGAGTGCTTCATGTCCGGTGCATGAGTATCACGGGTCTCCTTCCCAATGGAGTCGTGTCTTCTCTCCGTAATGCGTTCAGTACTGTGACCGACTGGTAGACTTTGACTTGGAACATATAGCTACGTACAACACGTTCCATGACTGACATATCAGATGCGCCGAGCTCATTCATAATTTAGAGGCCAAATGGATTTTATTCGCAAAAAAAAGGAGGCCAAATGGATTTTCTCGCAAAAAGAAAAAGAGGCCAAAAGGATTAATACGTGCAGATATCTAACTATTGGGCGGAACTTACCGTTTGACCGAAATACATCTATTATTCCGTGAGTTTCCTTTTCTCGTTGATAACACACTTAGATTGCCGCTTCTCAGAATCGAACGTACCGGGCTACCCGCCGTGCTTCTTGGGCAACCATGTCGGCTGGTAACCACGTGACACATGTGGTAAGCAATTCAAACAATTAAAAAAAGACATGTCGGCCGGTATGCTTCTCCGGTTCCTTTTGCGTTCGCTTGAAGCAATGCATTGCGCGGGGCAGTTTCACTTCGTCTTCCATGCCATCGCGGTACGTGTTTCGACTTCCCTGACGAGGGATGGCCATGCACACAATGTTCACGGGAAAGACGTACGGTGCGGCCGAAAGCTACAGCTTTCGTAGACGGGCTTGTACACTCTGAACTAGCTGCTCAAGTTCGTGAGAATCTATGCGTCGGCGGACTTCGAAGGTGCCAGTAGTAAAAACTGCTCAAGTTTGAACTGGCTAGTGGTTCGTGCTTGACAAATGTACCGGCTGGCCACACACGTAAACACGATGCATGGAACTTTCACCGTACTTACCTAGGGTCTGTGACGGGTGAGTCCTATAA